>NW_017100262.1:3554938-3561018 GCF_001263275.1 Habropoda laboriosa
TCCTTACAGCACAGGAGAGTGCGGGGACTGGGTCACTCTCTGGAGGAAAGAACGGCTGGACTATCCGCCGGTCGCCCCTGAGAGAGGAGGGTACCAGGGAGGTTACCCGGACGCTTGAGGAAGAAGCTCGGAGAGGATTGCTTAGTACTTCTGGTGGTACGGAGAGAACGGCTGGACTATCCGCCGGTCCCCTCTGAGAGAGGAGAGTACCAGGGAGGTTACACGGACGCCTGAGGAAGCTCGGAGAGGATTGCTTAGTACTTCTGTTGGTATGGAGAGAACGGCACCACCGGTCGCCTACCAGGAGAAGTGCAGGTGGACGCTCCGATCATACGCGTATCACTTAAATATTGTGATAGGAGAGTACGAGAGCTATGCCTGGGTCGCTCCTGGAATGGAAAGAACAGCTGGACTATCCGCCGGACGCCTTCCAGAGAGTAGAGTACAGGTAATTGTTATAAATCGTTTTATCCGTTTCGTTAACATTGTAACGGGAGAGTACGGCTGCTTAAAGCCGGACGCCCGAAAGCAAAAGCAACAGCTCGAACACCGCATTGATTTATTCGAAATTATTCTGTACCAAACATTTAACATGTACCGACGAAAGACAAATAAACTTTTGTGTGTTTTTCCCAGATACCAAAGAATATCCCTGCATTCCATAAAATCCTACTACAGATTAAAATTGAGTATAAAATTAAGTGAAAAATTAGGGTGGAAATGCGCCAGAAAGCTTCAGAAATACAGTATAAGCAAATTTTCAAAATTTCTACAAGCGACGATAGTAACGAAAGGGTTAAACTCCAAATTTCTCCGAATCATCGAAATTCCAGATTGCAAACGGAGATTAAAATGTTACTACCGAAATATAATTAACCCGTGCAAATAATCGTACGTGTCTCGGCTATTAGAAAGCCACGAACGCTTTCGAGGATTCTTGTTAAGCTACTTCGACTTAATACTAATTCCACCTCTTTAATTTCGACTAGGATGACGAGGCCAAGCTACTCCGTGAATGAACATTAACGCGGAAATCATATTTTCGTAATTCGTCCTCACACACACGCACACAAACACATTTAATACTTTCAACTCGATTCGAGGAGAGGTAGTTCAAGGGGAGAAGGTTTTGCTTTGATAAATTTACGAAAGCTGCGTTTGCTCTGCATGCATGCAAATTAACAGAATAAACAGCAATCTTCTTCTGTTTTGATAATGTAAATGCCTTGATCGCGCTCAATGTAAATTGCCTTCATCGTCGGGAACAAAGGATTATTGCAGAGATTATCTGCAAGTACTTTCATCCCCTTTCACCACTCGCTCCAACGGCTTCTGTTTTAACGTGTAAAACTCACTGTGCTTTGAGCATTATGTGTCTAAAGTATGAAAAAAAAGAAGAAGGGAAAAACAGAGAAACAATTTAATACGGTTCACGTGGAGAGGCGAGTGATATGTGAAAATAATGTTACTCGAGAAACGAGTTTAACCCTCTGTAATACGATTTTTCTCCATCCACCGATTTCGATGAAATTTTCGGCATGCGTACAATTGACATAAATCTACAAAACGTACGTTTTCAATTTTCGTTACAAGCTTTCGTTACCTTTCCACAATTTTCAAAAAATTTTATACACGTCATCTAGTATACTAATCCTTCTAACTTCTAAAAAAAAAACTCAAGTCGTTAAGTCCAATTTAGATAAAGTTACACTGTTCTAAAGTGTGTCCGAATATTAGCAAGAGTCACTATATTATGCATTAAGGACTTCTCTTTTGGATTGAATTGCATAACATTTTATTAAGTAATACCTCGACCGTGTGTGCCTTTCTTCCACCAACAGTCTCAATTGCATTATAAATCTGTAAATTGCAGTCGTTATAAAAATATTGACTGGTAATACTGTGATAGTACGACAATATAGTGCAACAATGAACGAACAAAACGAGACGAGAAAATACAGATAAATGGACACGTGACAAGTAAAAAACATTTAAAGGTCCCGTCAGAATTTGACAGAAGGAACGAGCAAAATTGGCGGCGTTCGCGTCGCGAAATCCTCGATTAAATCGACGAAAGGGCGTCGAAACGATACTCAATAACGCAGAAATTATCGCGTAAAACGTCCACACCTATTTTCCACAGGGCAGACGCGGAAATCGATCGGGAATTCTCTGTGCCTGAGACTACAACGGCGACGAGAATGTAATAACAATCGGTTCCCGTTCGATCTCGCGCTTTTTCGCAGCCACTTTCGCGCCCCGTCGAATCAATTCCATTCGTTACACGCCTGGTCGCGGCTAATCTCGCGCGGATGTTAAGTGCGATACTCGAAATCGTTCCCCAATCATGCGTTACACGCGAGTCCCGGGATATCGCTGCAATATACGGTTTTTCGGGAATTCCCTCTGTCTAACGATCCCTCGTTGAACCAATTTTCCCTGGAATTTGTACACGCGGCTGTGTAACTTAATTGCCGGGAATGTCAGGAATGCTCCCAGTGCTAGTTTCGTGTTTGGTAGCTCTTTTTGGATGATAATGGAGAAAATTTGAGCGTAGGAATTATTGAGAAATTTGGTGTTTCTTGGTGCAGGTTGGAATCATCTCACTGTTTAGCTTCTTAAAAGTTTGGAATATTTTTTTATTGAATTCTGTTTGACAGCTTCTCTAGGTAGTCGACGGTTTTTCACAGAGAACAGAGAAAATTCTGTAATAGTATAGAAATTGTGCAATTAGGAATCAGTTTACTGTTTAGCTTCTTAATCATGTTTGTTATCACGTTTGTTAGATACATTTTTTATTCGAAATTGCTTGGTAGCTTCTTTAGCCGTTCGATGGTTTTTAGTAGAGAATAGAGAAAATTCTAGAGCAAAAATTATTGATAATCTGAGTACTTTTCAACGCAAGTAGGGATCATCTCACTGTTTAGCTTCTTAAAATCTTATCATACTTTTTCAGATAGGCTTTTGTTTAAATTTCGTTTGGAAGATTTTTGGCCATTCAGTGGTTTTTCAATGGTTTCTAGCAGAGAAAATTTGAGCACACAAATTATTGAGAAATTTAGTATTTTTTAGTGGAAGTAGGAATCATCTCACTGTTTAATTTTTTTAAATCTTATCATATTTTTCACATAGGCTTTTATTTAAATTACGTTTGGAAGATTTTTGGCCATTCAACGGTCCTTACTAGAGAAAAGTGATCGAGAATTTTATTATTTTTTAGCGTAAATAGGGATATATGATCTCACATTTCTTCAAATCGATATTGCGATATTACGACAAAAATTTGTAAGAGAAGGAGAAGTGCAAGTTTCACCTGGGTTATCGGATAGTGTAGGTATACGACAGGTTAGCGTAACCCACGTGTCGCCAACCTTTCCAGACGATCATTTCGTATCTATAAGGGAGACGACCCGAGCAGACTTCTGCCTCTCAGAATATTCCCTCTGCTGTTGTCGATCTCTACCATCTTCTCCAACATTCTTCCACGTACCTACACTTTCCAATTTGTTGCTTCATCGAGACTTTATGAAAGAGTAGACTCCATCCACGGAGAATCTTTCGTATCCAACAAATATGATAATTCAGAATGTTCAAAAACACTCTTAACCCTTCCTAACCGAGTATTTATCAACGAGGTAAAATTTCAGAACCACCTGTTGAATGCGCCAATTTAAAACTAATTTTGCAAGACTCCATAGAAATTTTCTTCGTTTCGATAAATTCGAGTAAAGAAAATTCCTCGAATATTTCTTAAAATTGCTAACATTTTTCTAATTTAAAACTAAGTTTTGCAAAACTCCGCAGAAATTTGCTTCGTTTCGACAAATTAGAGTAAAAAATTCCTCGGGTGTTTCTTAAAATTTCTAACATCTTTCTGCAAAATTCCAGAAGGTCCAGAAACCGATATTACACCAATCAAATGGTGTGTAGGGCGAGTCTGGGATGGAGAGAGGTTTGGCGGAATCAGATGATAAAGGCGAGAGACGAGACAGTTTTAATTCTAATAAATATCTAATAATGTATCCTACACGGACACGAGTCCTATTTTCAACAACACTCCTTCAATATACTTTTCTCACGCAAAGTTCGTTTCCCACACACACTATTTTTCCACAAGCTATCCGTTTTAAACCTTCCCTTGACGAGGGCGTTTCTTCTCTCCGCCAATTAGGACTGTTCTCGAACCTAACCCCTACGACGTTCCCCTTCTACCGATAGACTTATCTATCACAAACCCAAAAAATTCACAACACGAACGCTTCGAACCCTGAATTACTCAAAGGGAACTGATCATTCCATCAGCCTACATTTTCCAAATTTCCACAAGTTTCCTCTCAAACTTCACCATTTCCACTTCAACCATCCACCTCGAGCTACGATCCTTCCACGCTCCCGAAGGGTTAAAGAACAAGGAAATCATGCAACAATAGCACTAGCTCGCAGCTGTTCGTTCGTCCGCCCCCGGTTTAAAGCGTCGTAACTCAGCCGGTTAGCAGATCGCAGAGCCGTGTCGTGCTCCAGTGAACAACAATTAGCCGGGCTAAATAATTGGCGTGGGTTCGCGTGTTCCGTAAGGCATCGTTCGACGACGAGACGTTCCGGAGAGCGGTGTTATTTGCATACATTCTCGTTAGACGCCGGTACTCGGCAGGATAATTTAAATATTGCACGTTACTCGCGCTGATGAGACGTAATTCGAACGGCGCTGCTCCTCCGCGGGACAATTCCTCCTCGCGAGTGTGCAACCAGTGGTGCGGGAATCTTGATGAGGTGTTTCCACAAGCAGACGGATGCTTCTATCTCCCCCCGACTACGTTCGCTTTATGAATAGCACCGGTAAAACTTCCGATCTAGCACGCATCATTTCCTCGTCTCGTTAAAACCTTCGTTAGCCGTGAAACGATTGTCTATCCGTGCACGATTGTCGAAGAATGAGCGCGAGGGAGCATGAGAGGAGAGGTTTGAGAGGGTGGGAGGAGATGGATACTTAATAGCTTGTATTTTCGAATCTCTTGAGCAGTTGTGACGTATGTGTACGTCGTGAGTGAAGTTAGTGTGCAGAGGGATAGGTGATTGTGTGTGTTCGGGTCGCGTAATGTTCGATGCTTAAGTGCCGAACCGAGATTAATCACCCCTTGATTTATTCAGAGTGAAATGCTAAGAACTAGTTTTATTTGCAGCAGAGTGAGGTGATGTCGCCACGAGACTATCAAAATACTAATTTTCGTAAGACCAACTGCCAAGACTTCTGTGAAATGCTAAGAACTAGTTTTATTTGCAGCAGAGTGATAGTTGAGGTGATGTCGCCACGAGACTATCAAAATACTAATTTTCGTAAGACCAACTGCCAAGACTGATTTCTTCTGGGGGTTGTAGGTGCTGACTCCTCATTGGAGGAGGTTGTTTAGGTGGGACGCAGCTCTTTCCAAGGGAAGGGGATTGTTGCTTAACATTAGAAAACCCCCATTTTTGGGTTTTTCCCAGGGGTTGCCGCGTGACTTTCCACCGCGCACGTGACCTCTCCACGGGGGGCACGGTACGCGCGAGAGGACCGGTACCTCGGTCTTGCGGCCAAGTGTAATTGAACAAGTTTATGACGATAATCCGCCAGACCGAGGGTTCGCCGCGATTTCTTGCGAGGCAACAGTGTGGTTAGTTTTTTTCGGATTTTTGGAGTATGAAGTTAGTTTGTTAGGTAAATGTATCGAAGTTTTAGTGAAATTTTATATAAATGTGTTGGGTAATGAGGTAACTTCGTAATTTCATTCAAATTTTAGTCAAACTTTGTTGAAATATTTTGGATAATAAATTTCATTCGTATTGTAAATATTTGCATTACCGGAGAAAAATTCTTGCCATTGTGAATTGAATTTTTAGCGAGGTGCATCGTTATAGACAAGTTAATCATTTAATTTTTATATGATTACTAATTTAATTACTTCAATATGATCTATTTCATGGATCTCATTGTAAATGCGCATAAAAATCTCGTCTTTGGAAGAATCCTTTAAGTCTGCAAAAATTCTAATAAAGTAATTCACAGGTATTTGCTTGTGAACCTTAGTTTTCGTAAATTTAAC
>NW_017100262.1:3561254-3562209 GCF_001263275.1 Habropoda laboriosa
ACAAGGCGACACGAATTTATTATCGAAACAATTCCTATCCAATATCCTCGAAACAAAAGGTACGAAGCAGAAATGACTAATGAAAGTAACTCACGCTTCTAAAATCTATCGATGTTAGTAAAAATGTGAATTACTTAAATTCCCACAAAATCTCGAATTTGAAAGAAAGCTCTGGCGAGAACGTTTGCACTTGCAGAATCAATGCTTCGCAGCTTCACTTCAGCGGTCTAGTCGTTATCACTTCCGAGTTATCGATATCACTGTGCATAGCAAATGACTCGTAGAGCATTAGGGAACGTATATTATTACGTATGTTGCCGCGTGCCATGAGCGTATCTGTAATATGAACATCGAATCGCTGATGCAGTAACCGAGATATCGCCGCAGCATCGCGGTTTACTCTCCAACTCGTCAGCCCTCTCGTTTCATGCAATAGTTAGGATGTCCGAAATAACCGCAATTCATTCGAACGATGGGGGTATAGAAGCTGCGTCTCGCACCGACAAACGAGCCATGGAAGTTAAAAGCCATCCCGACTCGACTACGATTTCCCTTTGAGTGGAGGAAACCTGGCTGAAACCTGGCTGTCGATCGAATAATTTCCCTGATTTCGGAAAGATTTGCGTAAATAAAAGTTTGCGATTTATAAGATTGCTGAATTTTAGGAATTTTATAAATTTGCAGAGGAAAATCTCGACACTCGAATCTTTATTTTTGCGGAAAATCTGCGCCAAATAAAATTTGTGAATTGTGAAATTGCTGAATTTTTTTAAATTCTTTCAGTTTTCTAATTAAATGAACAATTTCTCTGGAAATATTTGCAGAGGAAATCCGTGACACTCCACTCTTCTCTATTGAGAACAATCTATGCCAAATAAAATTGGTGAATTGTGAAATTGCTGAATTTCAGGAATTTTTTCAAATTTTTCCAGTTTTTTAATTAAAAAAACAATTT
>NW_017100262.1:3562326-3573191 GCF_001263275.1 Habropoda laboriosa
TTTGACAATGTTTTAGAATGAAATTAAAAATTCTTGAAATATTTGCAGAGGAAATTCTTGACACTCTGATCTTCTCTATTGAGAAGAATCTATGCCAAATAAAATTTGTAAACGATGGAACTGCTGAATTTCAGGAATTCTTAAAAATTGACAAAGTTTAAAATAGAATGAAAAATATCTCTGGAAACATTTTCCTAAGAAATAGACGTCCCGCTGAAGAATTCTCAACACTCCAACCCTCTTCCACAACTACCCCACTTGAACATCAAGCCTAACGACATTTTCGTTCTCGTTACGAGTCCCTTTATCTATCCCAAAGCTGTCTCGAATTACCAAATGATCCACGTGTTAATGGCCTAAGCAGAAAACGCCACTCGATAGAGGGTGTAATCGAGTTGGGGCGGCAGCGAGCCGAAGATGCATTGCTAATTAAAGTAGAGAAAAGTTCCGTCTGGTTTGCGATAAAGTTGGTGCAAACGGCTATTAACCCATTCCCTGTCTCAGCTGAAGCGGAGTTTCGTTATAAATCTATGATAAATGCGTTACACTGCAGCGAATCGTTTGAAGAAAACTCGGTCGTTCGTAGCGGAAGGTTACAGGCTACTTCGAGACCTGTTTGAAAAATGAACAGTTTCATGATGAATCACCTTCGAGAATCACACATACAATCATACATACATATTTCTCTCAGCAATATTCTAAATGGGACTTTTAGTCAATGCGACGAAGAGTATAATGCTACCCTTTTGATTTACTATTTCCCTCGTTAAACCATCTGATATTCCAACTTAATTACAGATGGAACTGCACTTGACGAATGTGTTTCACTTCGTCGAAAGATGTATATCTCTGGGAGATGGTTACGATTGTAGAGAATACCGTGTTGCTCTTAATGTATCGAGTTGACCCATTTGCAACGTAGAAAGCAACTTCTCTTCTCCGTCCTTCCAACGATTACGTTGATAGCTAGGAAAATACTGCACCGGTGTGTTTCCCCCAACACCTTCAACATCGAACATTCACGTGCATTCACGGTAAATCAACATCCACTTTACGTCCTTTGACAAGTATGCAGATGGCTCATAATATATTAACCAAGTGTTCCTTAACGTCCTCCCTTTAACTTCTGTCTCAGCTGGCATACCTAAACGTCACTTCATACGCGGCGAGTATATCTCCTCTCGGTTGAGTACGTTCGCTACGTTACAAAAGATCGAGTCATCCTTTGACTGGCTTTATACGTTTCGCAAAATATTGCCGGAGCGAATTTCGCCAAGATGTTACATCGATCTCGCTGGAACGCTTCCCTCCCTTTATTCGTTCCAACGTTTCTCGTCCGACATTCGCGTGGGGGAGATTTTCTTCCAACATTCGTTATTCTCTGTTATTACGTTCGCGAATGGTTTAACAATCTTTGTGATCTTTACATTTGCAAATTTTTAATGGTAACTACGTACAGAAAGAGAGAGATACGGAGAGAGAGAGAGACACACACAGAGGAGGAGAGACACAAAGAAAGAGATAGAGTGACGTAGAGAAAAGAAAAGAGGGAGAGACAGAGAAAGAGAGAGACACAGAGAAAGAGAGGGACACAAAGAATGAGAGACACAAGGAAAGAGAGAAATACAGAGAAAGGGAGAGACACAGAGAAAGAGATAGACAGAAAAAAGAGAGAGAGACAGAGAAAGAGGGACACAAGGAAAGAGAGAAATACTGGGAAAGGGAGAGACACAGAGAAAGGGAGAGACACAGAGAAAGAGATAGACAGACATAGAGAAAGAAAAAAAGAGAGAGAGAGACACAGAGAAAGAGGGAGACACAGAGAAAGAGAGACACAGAGAGAAAGAGAGACACAAGGAAAGAGAGAAAGAGAGACACAAGGAAAGAGAGAAAGAGAGACACAAGGAAAGAGAGAAAGAGAGATACAAGGAAAGAGAGAAATACAGGGAAAGGGAGAGACACAGAGAAAGGGAGACGCAGAGAAAGAGAGACACAGAGAGAAAGAGAGACACAAGGAAAGAGAGAAATACAGGGAAAGGGAGAGACACAGAGAAAGGGAGACCTATCCCAAAGCTGTCTCGAATTACCAAATGATCCACGTGTTAATGGCCTAAGCAGAAAACGCCACTCGATAGAGGGTGTAATCGAGTTGGGGCGGCAGCGAGCCGAAGATGCATTGCTAATTAAAGTAGAGAAAAGTTCCGTCTGGTTTGCGATAAAGTTGGTGCAAACGGCTATTAACCCATTCCCTGTCTCAGCTGAAGCGGAGTTTCGTTATAAATCTATGATAAATGCGTTACACTGCAGCGAATCGTTTGAAGAAAACTCGGTCGTTCGTAGCGGAAGGTTACAGGCTACTTCGAGACCTGTTTGAAAAATGAACAGTTTCATGATGAATCACCTTCGAGAATCACACATACAATCATACATACATATTTCTCTCAGCAATATTCTAAATGGGACTTTTAGTCAATGCGACGAAGAGTATAATGCTACCCTTTTGATTTACTATTTCCCTCGTTAAACCATCTGATATTCCAACTTAATTACAGATGGAACTGCACTTGACGAATGTGTTTCACTTCGTCGAAAGATGTATATCTCTGGGAGATGGTTACGATTGTAGAGAATACCGTGTTGCTCTTAATGTATCGAGTTGACCCATTTGCAACGTAGAAAGCAACTTCTCTTCTCCGTCCTTCCAACGATTACGTTGATAGCTAGGAAAATACTGCACCGGTGTGTTTCCCCCAACACCTTCAACATCGAACATTCACGTGCATTCACGGTAAATCAACATCCACTTTACGTCCTTTGACAAGTATGCAGATGGCTCATAATATATTAACCAAGTGTTCCTTAACGTCCTCCCTTTAACTTCTGTCTCAGCTGGCATACCTAAACGTCACTTCATACGCGGCGAGTATATCTCCTCTCGGTTGAGTACGTTCGCTACGTTACAAAAGATCGAGTCATCCTTTGACTGGCTTTATACGTTTCGCAAAATATTGCCGGAGCGAATTTCGCCAAGATGTTACATCGATCTCGCTGGAACGCTTCCCTCCCTTTATTCGTTCCAACGTTTCTCGTCCGACATTCGCGTGGGGGAGATTTTCTTCCAACATTCGTTATTCTCTGTTATTACGTTCGCGAATGGTTTAACAATCTTTGTGATCTTTACATTTGCAAATTTTTAATGGTAACTACGTACAGAAAGAGAGAGATACGGAGAGAGAGAGAGACACACACAGAGGAGGAGAGACACAAAGAAAGAGATAGAGTGACGTAGAGAAAAGAAAAGAGGGAGAGACAGAGAAAGAGAGAGACACAGAGAAAGAGAGGGACACAAAGAATGAGAGACACAAGGAAAGAGAGAAATACAGAGAAAGGGAGAGACACAGAGAAAGAGATAGACAGAAAAAAGAGAGAGAGACAGAGAAAGAGGGACACAAGGAAAGAGAGAAATACTGGGAAAGGGAGAGACACAGAGAAAGGGAGAGACACAGAGAAAGAGATAGACAGACATAGAGAAAGAAAAAAAGAGAGAGAGAGACACAGAGAAAGAGGGAGACGCAGAGAAAGAGAGACACAGAGAGAAAGAGAGACACAAGGAAAGAGAGAAATACAGGGAAAGGGAGAGACACAGAGAAAGAGAGACACAAGGAAAGAGAGAAAGAGAGACACAAGGAAAGAGAGAAAGAGAGATACAAGGAAAGAGAGAAATACAGGGAAAGGGAGAGACACAGAGAAAGGGAGACACAGAGAAAGAATGACAGAGTGACATCGAGGAAGAAAAAGAGGGAGACAAAGAAGGGAAGAAGAACGATGGAAGTTCAGGGACGAGAAAAATTTTTGCGACAGAGAATTTCTGCCCGGGGCGCGGTTTTTCCTTTGTGCCAGAGCAGCTAGATAGCATCGACACGCCACGGCCGGATTTTAATCGGAAGCCGATTAAAATTTTATCGCCCCTTTCGTGGCCGGTTGAATATTTAAGCTTTCATTGGCGCGCGATCGCCAGGCCGGATAACGAGTGCCGCGAATCAACAGGGGGTAATTTATAAAACCGACCCGCAGGGATCGAACCACTCTCTCATTCTCTCTCTCTCTCTCTCTCTCTTGACTTCGATACAAAGGATGTTCCCGTGGAAATAAATTTTTCCGACCCTCGAAACGCTCCCTCTAACCCGGCTGTTTGCTCGCATAGTTCTTTCATTCTGGAATTATTGCGCGATAACGCTCTAATAAATGACGAATAACAGGCTGTTCGCGTGACTCTTCGTGCTCCTGGCCTGATTTTTTCTCTACTCCAGATCGTAGATCTGTTTCAGGTGTTTCTGATATTGGTAGTTTTATCACCTGGCTCATTTATATTCCTGATGGATTGCCGGCGGAAAGGTAGGATTGGGTTAACGTTTCAAAGAATCTCTGTTTTCACGGGAATTGAGGAATTTGATGGAAAAAAGACGCATACGACAAAATTCCATTTCAAGGAAACCCATTTCACAGTTTGCATTGTGATGTTACTTAATAAATAGTAATGCAATTAAATGTAAAAGAGAAGAAAAGGTAGGATTGGGTTAATGTTCGGAAGACTGTTTTTATAGAAATCGAAGACTTTCATGAAAAAATGACATGGGTGAAAATTCCATTTAAAGAAAATCCATTTCGAAGCTTTCCATTTCAAGTGTTACTTAATAAAAATTAATGCAATTCAATTTAAAAGAGAAGTGACATGTATAACACATACCTGACTCGACTCAAGGATAAGCTTATCTGCATTTCTCCACCAATGACCTCAATTCTAAAGTTAACAGACCTGTAAATTAGTCTCCATTGCAAAATATGTTAGGTTACAAGTGTTAGGATGCTGCACAGGACACAAGCTGTGTGTCACTTTCTAAGATATTTATCGAATCTGTTATCATTTTCCTGCGCTATATATACAATTTTCCTGTTCGATTATTCCCCGAACATCCAACATCTTCCTACAGAATCGTAACCACGAAAAACCCAAGTCCTGCACTTGCCGTCAAATTTTCCCTCACGCTCAATGAAACGAACCTGAACACCCATCGACAAGCACCAACGAGATCCGTGAAAAGCGTTCCATTGAGCACGAAGGCCAGACTTAGGTGCATCAATTGACAGAAACGATTCGACCAGAGCCTCGGAACGAGGAGAACGGAAGAAAAACGTTCGTAGTGGGAGAAGGCTAATTTGCAAATGTAAGGGGACGGCGAGATTGAATTTTACGTCGAATGGAACCAGTAATTTTCTTCTCAACGAACACTGCTCCTTCAGGGACGAAGGACGTCGACTGACGTGGTTTTCACGTCGAATGATCCTCAGACACGTCACGTGACGATATTCAAAGCCGCTGGATATCAGTACTCTCTCTCTCTCTCTCGTTTCTTAGAGGAGAGACGACGATCTTTTGACGTGCACCGAGACGTTTAATTTCGCCCAACGCCTGGCCCGCGAATTTCTGCGACCAATTGAATTACCCAGGCAAACTTCCCTCCATTTCCCTTCCGGTTCTCCTTCAAGAGGCTCCCTCACGGTTAGCGTAAACTTTCCGTTCGATGGAGGGTTGGTCGATTAAACGCTGAACAGGCGACGCCTAATCGACGCGATTTTAATCGACACCGTTCTCCCCTTTATTTCATGCTTTTCAAACTTTCCGTACGCTTTGCCGCCTCGAAAGAGTCGTTCTTAGGGGAATTCGGGAGTTGAAGCGTTTTAGGAGGATCGTTTCCAAGTTGTGGTAGATGTACTTGGTGTTCCGGGAGATTTGGGAGAGATTGTTATTGCGAATGTAGGAGGTGAAACGGATGGAAAAATTGAGGATAATTTCAGTGGTAGAATAAAATCGTAGCCTTGATAGTCAGCGTGTAAGGAACGTGTTAATGAATTAAGTTACTATTATGCAAAGTGTTTTTGAACATGTGCAATGGGCTTCAGAGGTGTTTAAAAGTTTATGCAAACGTGTGCCAAAATTGCAGCAATTTTTACATCTTGTTAGTGCATACTCTTTGTTAAGAAACACTCAGTACGTGACGTTAGCCAAAACACTTGTTTGCCCGATATTCGTCATTCAAATTAAATAATGAAATAAGCAGACGAAAAGAATACAAATGATATAATTACGAAATAAATATGTCCAATGGTATTGTAGCAGGCAATCATTTATTCAAATTATTTATGAATTGCAGCTATTTTTATATTTTGTTAATTATACCCTTTCTTAAGAAACACTCTGTGTTGAATTATTAGTCACTCACTGCACAATGCCATACCATAATGTAAACAGTTTCTAGGTATAAGGGGACCCCAACTTTCTTTTTGGGTGCCCAGACACAGTCCTTCAGAAGATTCAATAGAGTAAAGACGTTTCCTCTGAGACCGTAAATAAATCGTATATTACAAAGTTAAAAGACTATTTCATTCCATAACCCATTTCCAATACCCTGTATGTGACGTTAGCCAAAACACTTGTTTGCTCGATATTTATAAAATAAATTATCAAGTTATGAAATAAATAGCGCAAAGTAATTATTTATACGAACATGTGTCTAAACTTTAAATATTTTTATGTTCTATTAGCGTAAACACTTTCTTCAGAAACACCCTGTAAATAATTTTAGCCAAAACACTTGTTTCCCCAATATTTCGCGCTCCACATTACGCAAAATGAGTTAAATCACGAATTAAATTAGTTCCGAACCGCGCATCTATTCGAATTCGAAGAAAATGGAAAGTTTTGGGAGAAAGTTTCACGAAACTGCAAGCACAAGTTTCTTCGTGGACAGAATTTCGATGGGCAGCGTGTGGCAGTAAAATGAGTCGTAGTGTGACAGGTAGTTTGTCCAGGCGAAGTTCAATCCCTCCCACCCTCCAAACTCTCAAATCTCTGGATGGATTCACGCTCTAAAGCTCCCTCGAAACTCTCTCTCCCTCTAAAATCCACGCTCGCCACCGTTCGAAAACTCGCCAATCTCTCCCTCTCTGTGCATACGTGTGTGTGTGCATTCATGGTAGTCAGTTAGAGCTTGATGCATCTCTGCTGCACGCTCAGCTGCTCCTTATTTTCTAAACATCACATTCGCGCGTCCGTCTGAAGCATTTCCCTACGCTTTCACACTGTTTCACACGCTGGTTAAATAATGAGAGATACCATTTATCCTGAATGAAAATTTCGCTCGTCCCTCCTACCTTAATTCCACGAAATTCGTATAAAATTATACTCTGCCGTAAATTCTAAAAATTTCTCGCCACCTCTTCTACCCCGAATACACCTTAATCCGTGTGAATTATAGGGAATTGGAGAACGTTATTCGGAATTTCTTCCTTTCTTTAACCGAGCCAGCTTTGTATGGAGACAATGGCCCCGGTGGCTGGCGTCTCCCGATCGCATTGGCTCGATATTTAAAACCTAGCACCGATACGCGGCTTCCAGAGGCCACGGAGAAATTTATTTTCGCGGAGGGCTGGCCACGACGGGCCGGCCAGCGAGAGAGACGGTAAATGAAAGAGCGAAGGTGAAGGAAACGGGGTGTGGAGGGAAAAAGAGGAGCAGAGGGCTGAAATAGGAGAAAAGAGGCGAAAAGGAGAAAGAAGAGTGAGATAGAGAGAGAGACGGTCGAAATAAAAGAGCGAAGATGAAGGAAACAGGGCGCGGAAGGGACAAAGGCGAGAAAGAGAGGGCTGAAAGGAGAGAAAAGAGGCGAACAGGAGAAAGAAGGGTGAAATAATCTAGCGAAGATGAAGAAAACAGGCGAGGACAAGAGGGTTGAAAGGGGAGAGAAGAGGCGAAAAGAAGAAAGAAGGATGAGATAGACAGAGACTGAAAGGAGAGAATGGCTAAAGTCGACAAGAAAAGGGAGAAACTGGAGCGCAAGGGAGAAAGGGGGAAGGAAATGGGAGGAAAAGGGCGAGAATTGCAGCGGGCGGAAAGAAGTCGTAAAAACGCGAAGTCGAAGGGAAGAGGAAATGGGAAAAGTATGAAACAGGGTGAAACTGTAAGTATGACGCGAAAAAAGGGTTGAAAGGAAATACTCGCTGGGCAAAAACCCGCGGCTAAGGAGGGGGAGGGGAAATGAATCGACGAGGAGGAAAGTTTCAAAACGGACGCTGAATTGACAAAACGGGGAGGTTTGTGCGCGCGAGAAACTTTTTGAGAAAATAATGGCACACAGAGGAACATAGAGGGGGGGAGAGTATAAAAGAAGGGCAGACGCAGGGGTGAAAAAGTGTCTGCACGGTGAAAGACAAAAAATTGTTGCCAAGATAAATGGAGACAGTGGAAGCGGGGCGCAAAATAGAGGAGGAAACCTGTGAACAGACAACGGCGCGATGTGTGCAAGTTGAAAATGTATGCTGCTGCAAAAAGTAAGAAAGAACTCTGAAAAAACGTTGAAACGAAGATATTGCTGAAATAACGGTGGGCGATCAATTCGAGGACGAATTAAAAATTCAATTCTCAATGGGGGGTAGAATGCTGTTGAATATTTCAGCAGGGATTACCGCACCTTCTTTCTGCACTCTGGAATTCGTTTAGGTATTAAAAATTTCACCGTAAAAAAAAAAGTGAGTAAAGCGAAGAATTCCGAGGTCACCAGACAGGGTGGAGAGACACACGGGGGAAAATCTTGGACGTAACTGGAAAGCCTTGCGTGGCGAATAAAACATCCCACGTGAAGTGGCTCGAGCGAGGTGAAGAGGTAAAGTAAACGAGCTCGTAAAGCCGGGGAAGGGCGAATTTTGCCTTTTCAGGGGTGTCGCGAGAATACCTGGAGTAGAGGGGAGGTTTGTCGAACCTGCTTCGACACGACGTTGACGCTCAGACGACGATGACCTTCGGATAGGGCGAGGGGAACGAGGCGTCGTTAGCCATCCAGGGAGGCAGCCACACGGAACTGTAACTACGTGACCGAGGGAAATTAGAGGGTGGCTGGGAAATGAAGTAAAAGGACGTGGCGGTTAATAGCGGCCGGGGAACGGTAGGTTGTCGCTCTAAAAGCAGTCAGTTAATAGCTGGAGAAAAGCTGTCGCTTGAAAATTTATAATGACAGAGAGCCAGCTTTGTGCGGCTCGCTCACTTCGTCCTGAATTCTAAGGTAATTCCTTTATTTTTGTCATCGCCAGACCACGTGAAGAATGGCCGGCCACCGATTATCGAAAGCCTGGCAAAAAAATTTTGACGTCCTTTCGCTGGAATGATTTATATCGACACTTCGGTGGATCGAGCAATTTTTTCCTCTTTAACCCTCCTGCAAGTTTTCCTTTGCAAGTTATTTTTCATCCCTTGCTCAATTTTCGTCGTTACTTTGACAAAGAGTAGCTTATTCTTTAGCGTGTTTGCTAAATTTCTGAAAATACTCGGAATACCCGGCGGATTCGCGGAACGGGTGAATAACTGGTGAAAAGACGAGTGGTGGGGGTAGTGGCCTTGAGCGGCAACAGACTTCGAGCAGACTGTAACTAGCGAGTGATGCCAAACAGAACGGCGCTTCTCTTAACTAGTCTCTCGCTTTAAAACTCCGCTCTCTTCCTGTTCTCCGTGCCTCTCTCAAGCTTCACTCTCGTCACACATTGTCTTTCTTCGAGTGCACTCATCCGTACACGTACGTACACACGGCAAACACTACGACGCACACGCGCGTTCTTTTCAAATTCTTCCTCTTTAAACGGCGAACTTCCTCACGGGAGAAAAAAATCTTAGTTTCTTCTGTTAGCAATTGTACGTATATTGCTGTGAACGATCAGGAACAGGGAACAGAGGAGAAATTAAATATTTCGAATTTCTCACATCTGCTCCATACATTCACAGGCTCGCGTAAACCAGTCACGAACCACAGAGGCTATTGTTTCCTCTGAAACAGCGCTCGCCTTTGTACACCGGGCCCGGGATTTTATTCTAAAACCACGAATGCCTCGCAATGGACGCGTAGAATTGATTAACGAGCGGCTTGCCAATGGATTTCCCGGGCCAGCGAACGTTCGATCCCTAGAGTGAAATTGCGTAACAGATCGTGTAATTGTTAAGCTGCAGCGAAATTTTCCGCCATCCGCTGTCCGATTGTGATCGTTGTTCGTGGTTCTTCCACGATTTTCTGTCTTCGTTGAATCGTAGAAAGAAAGGAGAATTCTTCTTCCCTGTTTTTCCAACCCTCGACACTCGCCGTCGACGAAAGAACGCGAATCCGGCGTCGCGGATGGAAACGTTCTCGCTGCAAGGTAGATGGCGGATGCAGATGCGGAATGACGAATGTTCGAAGAAACCGGCGGTGTCCGTAAAGGCGGACGTGAGCTGAATTCGAAATTTCTTACGACCAGCGATAAGTGGCGGCACGAACGGACCGGGTAACGAGTGTCAGGGTGTTCTGGATTAAAGATCGTTAAATTGAAGGAGGGATTAAAACGTAGCTAGAGTGAGAAATTTTTAGACGTATTTTAGGCGCAGTTACGGTTCAAATTGTTTTATCACCCTGTAAACACATTCCAACATTCGCGAGATATTTCATTACGAAATACTGCCCTGTAACGTTCTTTTATCGCACCTCTAAATGTAACCCGAAAAAAAAAATGAACGCACTCTTACCGACAATTTTCTCCGTAAAATATCTTAACACATTTCTACATTCATATCCCGGTAAAAAAAAAAAGGAAAAAATCGTACAACGCGAGCTCCATCATCAAACTACAATCATTCCAAACAAAAATTCAACAATTCCCCGGCACCGTGTCAAAAGTGGAGCCTGGAAACCAATGTCACCGAGCACAAGTCCGCTGCAGAGATTTTTTTTTTCGCCCGTCGATGGGAGATTCAACGAACGCGATTCGCGGCGAACAAAAGCGGCGGACAG
>NW_017100262.1:3573205-3578150 GCF_001263275.1 Habropoda laboriosa
CTCGCGTCCACGTCATTTGGTTCGGTTACGAGCCGCGGTGCTCTGCGTGAGAACGTGACCGACCGATGTTTTTCACGAAAATACGTTAAACGTCTGTTATCCGTCCGCGCCTTTGCAACCGGGGGATCGCGTGACGACACGGCTTTTATCAGCGAGTCGACGTGTATCGGCGCGTTTCCGCGCGATTTACTCGCAACTCGCCCCCGGTTCTCCTCGAATGTCGTTCTTTTTACGAGCGCTTCGCCGATGGCTCGTCCTCCTGCTTCCAGCCACCGGGTGTTCCGGTCTCGTCAGCGGGAATTCTGTTTATGTGACGGATAAATTTCCCCGGTTGACGATGGTGGCGAACAGAGATACCGGGAGACGTTCACGTTGGCCAGGGTTCACGCGAGAATTGGATGACGATGATAGGTATATTTAGCTGATGCGAGGAGCTTTACGAGAGTGAACGTCGAGGATGTTTGTAGGGGGATGAAATTTATGAGGCGGGAGCTATTCGGTTTTAATTGGGAGCTGCAGCTTTCGTGATTAGTGTATTATGCATTCATAGCTCGGAGATAAGGGCTTTAAGTCGTTTGTACGAATGTGAGGGATTAGGATTCCTTTGGAAATATGTTTAGGTGAAATTTTTTTAAATTTGTGTGTGAAATAGAGAGCATACTGTAGACTCTCTGAGAGTGCTCGTTGTTGAGAATGTAAGGGATTAGGATTTTTTTGGGGAGTATGTTGAGGTAAAGTTTTTTAAAATTCGTGCTTTAAATGAAGAGGACATTGTGGACTTTGTGAGAATAAGAAGGTAATAAAGAAGTGATTTCCTATAGAACTAATGCTTGACTGTACTACTTAAATTGCAAGTGAAACATTGCGTATAAATCAGACCGACCACTTCATAATACAGAACATCTCACATTGACGAGAGTGCGAATTTTTTTAGAATTATTCCACTGGTAAATTTGAGAAGGACCAATGATCTACGATTTGAGACTGTCGCCAAAGTGTCTCTTCTACTACTTGTAAAATAAGTCCAAGTAGAATAAGACTCTCACGATCAGACCGAGCACACCCACTGACAACCTACTTCAGACCTATTTCCCTCGGCGATTTCAGCTGGAAAGAAGCAGTTTTCCCAATACAGCGAGACAGAGAGAGAGAGAGAGAGAGAGAGAGAGAGAGAGGGAGAGGTAAAAAGCGGCGTGGTGATTGGCGAGCGGAAGTGTGCGCGCGATAACAGGTAAAAAGGTGGATGGCAGCTGGTCAATGCCTCCCAACGTGCCGATAAAACTTTCCTCGGCACGGTTTACGACCCGCAAACGTAAAAACTGCTTGTGGAGGCTACCTTTGGAAAAAAACTGAATATCTCTCGAGTGGACGATTCTACAGTATAGTTTGTTACGCGAAGCCACGAAGTAACTGTGTTGGTAATTCGATCACAACCACCACCATCGCCAACGTTTACAATACCGACCAAACTTAGAGTGTTCTTCAGACTGTCGATAGTGGCCGATCTAACGGAGCCATCGAACTCGAGAACGAGAGTTCTCTAGGCGAACCTGTGACAAACCGCAACTCGTCCATAATCGACATTTCGGTGAACCATCGAAAGGCATCGCACGTATACGTGTTACAGTAGTTGCAAGAGGGTTCCGAGCTGCGTGTGCGTAGGGCAAATAATGGCCAGGCAGGCACCGAGTAGATTGAATGCAAAACAGCAGAGGCAGCCGATTCGCAAATGCTCCAACTCGACGCTTCGTTCGATGCTCGATCTCGATAGTGGCTCGACGTTCAGCGTCGATTTCCGGTTCTCGTGGCAGCTGCCGCGTCGATAGAGCTACTCTGATCGTTGACAATGCTTCTTTTACTTTTTTATTATATTCAACATTTTTCTCGTGCGAGTGAAATTTCGTAAAAGCGGATTTTTTCTTCTGTTTGAAATTCCATGTCTCGTGTCAGTTACTGCACTGGATCAGTAAGTTCTACGAACGCAAATTCACGAAATCCCTCTACCTCGACGATATCGTAATTCTTCCACTTCTACGATCCTGTCCCTTAAACGTGCTTCTCTGAAACGCTTCAGAACGCCCATCTTCTTTTCTATTAATTCTTCGGTTCATAAATTTCTACAGACTTCTACATCACCGATACCACGTCTCTTTTATAGATCTTCTACTACCATCTGCATCTTTCTCTTCATCGCCAATATTCTTCTACCTCCATTATCTGCGATTCTATTCCACAAACAGACGTCTTTAAAACTCTACAGAACTACAAACCTATTCGTTATTCCGAAACGAATATACGTGGAAATTTAACCCCTATTTCAGAGTCGCTCACCAAGTTGCCCCTAGGGCAGTGGTGAGAGTATCTCGGGCAGTAAGCCTCATCTTGGGTAAAGATCCTGTAATGGGGCATTGTCCGGCCTAAGAACGAGAAATATGCTTGGAAGATGGAGTCTACACTCTCACCACAATCGTTGTTCCCCACTATCGACGTCACTTGCTTTTAACTTTGCCCGCGGGCAATGGCGGGCGCCCTAGACATACCTTTCTGAGCAGTCCTGCATAATTCGAACCTTTAACCCCTCCTCCGTCAGAGATTCCAGTCCACGTGAAAAACAGCCAAACTTCTATCTCACAGCCGCTCAGTAGGTTGCCCTAGGGGCAGTGGTCAGACTATCTCGGGCAGTAAGCCATATCTTAAGCACCGATCTTCTCGTGGGGCATCACTTGGCCTAAGAATGAGAAAAATATGCTTCGAAGATGGAACCTACATTCCCACCACAATTGCTGTTCCCCATTTCCTTCCATAACTGCTGACATCACTTGCCCCTAGTTTTGCCCGCGGGCAACGGCGGGCGCCCTAGAAAGGCTTTCCTGAGCAGCCCTGCACAATTCGAACCTTTAGCTCCTCATCCATCAGAGATTCTAGTCCAGGTTAAAAACAGCTCGAAATCGACATGCACAGACGACGGGAGCAATGATTTATACGGCACAGGACGGATTACGAGGTCGGCCGGCGGGACGTTCGCCTTTGTGCGGCCGAGTCCCGAGCCGTTCCTTTGTTTCGACGTCTCGCTTAAACGGTCCGACGCGCACACCCTCGCCACGGCCAGTGAATTCATTAGCAGTGGCAGAAGGGCTGCTGCTCGCACGGATCGGAACGCGCGATCCACACGGCTGCTAATGAATAAAACGAGGCGAATCTTCCGGGGGCGGGCCGTGTCTGCCAGCGGAAACGAAGAACCGGCGGAAAAACACGGCGAATTAAATACGTCCCTCTCCCGTTCTTTCCGCTCTGGGACTCGTCCAACCTCTCTCCACTCTTGGCAAATTAACAGGCGAAGCGTGTAACGCACGCACTACATCCAACCGCCGGTGAATTCTCGTTAACGAATTTAACAGCTACCGCCGCGCCGCTTTTCCTACCGCTTTGTCTCTTTTGCCGTGTTTGCGGTTTTCGCAGGGGTGGATCGAGGCGTGCGGGCGATTCGGCGAATCGAACGATGAGACAGAAGATGCGGAGCTCCTTGTCCGTCTCGACCGTGAACATTCTCTGTAGATTTTTCCTGTGGTTTTAGAGTTGAAAAAATTTGTTTCAATGTTTCATATTTCTTAAGGGATGAATTTTTATATCAGTAAAGAACGGTATTGTTTTCCAAAGAATTTTCGTTAAGTCCTGAATGAAAAAGTGGCAATAAGAAGAGGATTTACATTTAAATTTCTCGTATTAACGAGAGGATTTAAATTTTCAGACGTGTTTATTCCCCTTTGACGTAAAAATCTACGCGGTCGAATATTAACGCGATTAACTTCGTAAATTTGAATTGAACGCGTTTGTCGGTGGAACATGCGCCATTATTTTCCGTAGGAATGTTAATTAGCCTGTCGCGAGCGCGTTCTTTCCACGTCGTTATCGCGAGCGCGGCAAATAAATTCGACTTTCGTCCAGGTGTAACGAGCGAATTATCGAAAAACACGATCGCTCCCTGTGTAATTACTCTCCCAGTTTTAATTTCGCCCGCTACACCCTCCTCGCCCTTTTTATTTCATCCGGGAGTCCGTCGAAAATGTCAGCCATCAATTTTTGCCCATTAATTCCCCGGCTTCTGTTCCGCCTCGCTCGCAATCACCCCGCCGTCAGCTAATATCCCATCGAACTTCAATAAATCTGCTCTTTATAGCTAAACGATTCCCATTTAACCTCCTCGATGCTTCTTTCTTTTTTTTTTTTTTCGTCGTTCGAACGCCGTGGAACGTTGGATACGACCAGCTCGACGACTAAATCGCGCGAAATGTACCTTAAGAACGACCGTGTACGTATATTATCACGGTAAATTGGAAACATCGGCCGCGTAAAATGAATTTTCCTTCACGTTAACATTAACATTTACCTGTAGAATTTTTTACGCTATTTTTTTTAACATTTAGTTCGAAATTATTTTACGCTATTTTTTCAAACTTTGGAATTTTTATACTTACGACTCAATTATTTTACAGTATTTTTTTAAACTTAAGAATTTTAATAGTTACGTCTCAATTATTTTACAGTACTTTTTAAATGCTTAAGAATTTTTATATTTACGTCTGAATAGTTTTACGCTATTTTACGAATTTTTAATTAGCAAATGGCGACTATACAAAATTTACCGTAATTAATTTCAAATGTTCCCCGAAGCTATACGAAATATTTAGTATGCTTTGTTGGTACTTGATCACCCTAGGGTTAATCAATCTCCTCTCCGTATTGCATTTAAATGCCACGATACTGTATTTGCATCACGAACCGCGTTCGATCCTATTCTTCGAATTTCTATCAGTCTCTACCAAAGTTAGGGAAATTAAGAACCTCATGTTAATTACTTCTTACTTCTGGCTCAGTTCGAACCGGTAGCCTAGGTCTTCCGATAAGGGTGCAGATACCCTTAGATTTATGCTCGCGATTTCTTTCG
>NW_017100262.1:3578181-3581894 GCF_001263275.1 Habropoda laboriosa
GATAAACGTTCCTTTTTTTCTCCCCCAGGTAATTAGTACGTCGCTGCTCTCCAACTTTTTCTCGGTGATTCAGTTCAAATGGATTTATGGCGCACTCGAATTAACCGGGAAAATTTCCTTGTTTCTTCCTTTCTTTAACGTGAATATTACAGGTTCGAAATGGTAATATTGTCAGTTAGAGGTTCCTCGTTAATTTATCGAGGAAAGTACGAATAGTACGCGTAACTGGTTAAATTGCTACACTTGAGCGTTCCAACTTTACTAGCTTAAGAATCTCTCTGTCAACGAACAAATTTCCTCTCGTCACTTTACCCCTGTTCGATGTACACAGGCGAACTATGGCAAGTTTGTCTTGGAATTTGTAGAAATTGGAAGAATGGCTCGAGGATGTCGATAGTTGCCACGAAGTTCGATATTGTCCTTCTTTTTTTTTCGGAGTAAACACGATCGAAGTGGAGCCTCGATTAACACGGTAATACGGTTTACAAACGTGTGTCTGTATCAGGCAGATAAACTTCCATGCCACGCTTAACAGCGAAACTTCCGCGAATAAGAAGCTTTGTGTTAATTACTTTCGCGACCCTTCGTTAGCAACAGTCTCCCGGCTCGTTTAGAAACGGAAGTGGGTACGTCGTGACCATTTGAATTACAACGTCGTTTTCTGCGTGGAAATGCGACCTTTTCTTCTGTGTTTATTTTTTTTTTTCTTTGGGAAATGGAAGACGGTATCGAAACTCGATAAGAAATGTAATGTCTCACTTATAATGAAAACAAAGAAATTAAATTATCGTAGGGAAAAATATCGACGGACCCAACCGGGAATCGAACCCGGGACCTTCGGCTCAGCAAGCCGAGGCTTTGCGCGCTACGCCAACCACTCCCTCTCTATTCTCCCTTCGAGGTTTCCTATTTGGGAGGCCCCGATACTACCGTATTGACAGTAAGGAAAGAATTGCTAAAAGAGAAATTTACGTATGATTCGTGGGACCTAAATCTTCTCAAAATTATTGGAAGGTTGTTTAATGGTCGTCGTAATTTTTTGTCCACTTTTTAAGGTCACGCTAAGCTGAAACGCTTTTCACGTTGGTTGCAAGCTTTCATTACAAAATTATAAAATAAATTACAATACAAATTAATCACAAAATTATATATTGCAAAAAATGACGAACGACCCTCGAAATGATCTCAGAGAGATTTTCTTCTTTATCATCGTCGTATGAAAGTTCTTCAAACTTTTCTTGCCCAATTTTTCCTCACTTTCAATATCAATGGAAACGCAACAATTTATTCGGACGTTCTTTACAGGCGAGACACCCTGTATACGAACATTTCGTTATCACAGCACGCGTTATTAGCGATCGTAAAGCAACGCGGCGGTTGAAATTTAATTACACAACAATAGCTGGCGCATCGTTGCACTTCACCGTCGTATTTTTATCGCGTGGCCATGCCGGTTAATTTAATAAACGAAGCCCAGAGTCCCATTCCCGGCGAAAATTAATACCGCGGAAAATGCAAAATGTGACCCGGGGATTATATTAATTAAGCGCAATTAAAACGCGTACGCGACCAGAGACGCGTTTTTCTCCGGCGTATCCTCCCCTCGGATTCGATGGAAACGCGACGAGTTTTCGGTAATCTTTGCTAAATCGACAAGCCATTCGATTGCTCACGTACTTTGTGTTTGTTAAATTACAATATTTGCTGGAACTCCTTGCGAGTGTTGTAGAGTAGGAATGGAAACTGGAATTTCCGTTCAATCGACTAGCTCGAGTATCAACTGACAGACAATCTACTCGTTTCGAGGGGTAATTTTAAAATTATGGTTAATTTTGCAATAATTTTAAGGTAATCACGTTTATCGTCGAGTGTTTCTGGCATTGAGTTAAGGAAGAAGCGAGGAATTAGCTAGCAGGTTGGTAGTCGGTGTAATTTTGTAAATTGCTGGCTTTATTAATTCCAGATTTGATTACCAAGCGTTATCGGGTAATCTCTAATTATATGGTTATATATTAATCTCTAATTCGATTACCCAGGGTTATCGGTGAATCGTAATTACGCGGCCGCGTACCAATTCCTAATCGATTATCCCAATCGGTATTCTTACGATTACAGTTTCGTTTAATAGACCGTTTTGCAAAGGAAGTTACGATTTTTGACAATAAAATTTATATATGGACCAGTAATTCTCCTTGTATGCATGAACTTTGATAATCCAACAATGGTGAGTTACTCCTCTCCGTATCATAAGATCCATTCAGCACTCTCCGAGAGCCTTGTAAGATCCAAGATTAATCTTCGCGGTAAGCCGGTCGCCGCGACGATTGCTCGGTGAATTTAATATTGGGTAACTAGTTATGTTGATTGAAATACCGGTGACTAGACGAACAGCTAGATTAACTCAACACCTTGGCCCACCGTTGAATCAATCGGTATTAAAAGTACCTACTATTTCACAATTTTTATTTATCACAATTTCAACATGATCTATATTTTCTTGAATATTTCAAAGTCCAGCAAGGATTGTATCCTGTTTTAAAATTTGAAATTGTTAACTTTGATGGAGAAAAGAGAAATAGGTGCATTATCGAGATAAATATTTTCCTCGCGAAAGAGAGCATTCAAAAAATTCGAAAAATGTCAGCGATTCGTAATTGTTTGCTTTATTATTAAAAGCACCCACTCTTTCAAAATTTCTATTAATCTATATTTCTTAAATATTTAATTGGTCCAAAAAAGATTGCGTCCTTCTCAAAAATTAAAAATTGTCAACTTTGGCGAAAGAAAAAGAGACAGTGGATTGTGCAGATAAATATTTTCCTCGCGAAAGGGAGCATAAAGGAATTCGAAAAATGTCAGCGATTCGTAATTGTTTGCTTTATTATTAAAAGCACCCACTCTTTCAAAATTTCTATCAGTCCACATTTCTCAAATATTTAATTTGTCCCTAACAAATTGCATCCTTCCAAAAAATAAAAAATTGTCAATTTTGGCTAAAAAAAAAATAATAAATAGTACATTATCCAGATAAATGTTTCCCTCGCTGAAAGGTAGCATTCAAAAATTTCGAAAAACGCCAGCGAAGCAAGAAGGGCGATTCATAATTTTTTGCTCCATTGTTAAAAGTACCTTCCCCTTTACAATTTTTAAACGTTTAACCCACCTCATCCCCGCCTAAATATTTTCGCCGCGCGAAGGGAAACATTTCGAGAATTCGAGGAATGTCGGGCGAAACAGAAATGAATAAAACGAAACGAAAACAGGAAAAAAAGGGAAAAGAGGAAAGGTAAAAGCGATTCATAAGTTGGCACGGTGGAATGTTTGCGCACAGAGACCGCGCACGTCAACCGGAAGCTGCTCGATCGTTGACGCGGCCGTCCGCCACGATATACACTGGCAGTTGCCGCTCGCTCAAATATTATTCGGTGCGGTACGAATGTACCAGCTGCGTTTCTAGTTGACGTTCCCTTGTTTGGTCTACGTCGAGTGTTTCAGGGCATTGAATAACAGTCGAGAAGGCAACGTGATTGTGCCACATGCTGCCATCCAATCGCCACTGAGAATCGGACCTAAAGGAGCTCGCACGTCCTCCGCCCCCACACACACACAAACTGAACAAACGAACCTACACCGAAGCTTGAAAACATCCATTTAAAAAAAAGGAAAGAAAAAAGGAAGAATTTTGAAACGGTAGACCCAGAAGGGTTGTAAAA
>NW_017100262.1:3581926-3599146 GCF_001263275.1 Habropoda laboriosa
ACAACGAAAGGGTGATTTTAAGGGTGGTTTCACTGGGAAAATTTCTCCGGCGAAAGAAAATAAAATATCGTACCATGGAACCAATGTCAGCGATTTCGAGACGCGCGAGGAAAAAAGAAGAAGCATGCAACCGGCAGCAGCGCAGTCGACGACTCGGCTCGAGTGCACACCGGTCGTTCACGAGAGCCGAAAAATAAAAGGCGAAAAAGGGAAAACTACGATTTCCCCGCGGGATTGTCGAGTGCGTCTACGTGTTGTTCTCAATTAAAGTTAATTGCTCTTGCGTTTCCCCCGTTTCTTTCGGGGACACTTTTCGCGCTGCACCCCAGTCGGCACAGGGGCTCGTGCATTTTTCGTGCCTCGCGGCGAGCGTGAACGCACATCGGGGCTCGCGGGAACACAGAGAAAACGAGCGAAAGAGCGAAAGAGAGAGAACGTGGCCGCGACACTTCCAACTCGTTAGACGTACGGAAAACTCACGGCACAAAACCCTTTCCCGCGCCTTTCCGACGCTTTTTCCCCCCCGGCTCGCCTAACCCGCCGTGCATCTGTGTGCCTCCTCTGCACCGAAGCAAACCGACTCGCGCAGCCAGTAGGTATACACCACATCGCTCTGCTGCTGCCAGTCGGTTCTCCTCTCTTCTCTTCCCGCCACTTCCGGCTCCAGCACGCGCAAAACATGAATAAATCTTTCAGGATTCAGCGCTGCCGCGCTTAATTGAACCCCGTGCCATCTGCATCGCGTAGAAATTATTCAGTTCCCTCCATTACGGCCGATCCGGTGAAACAGTGCGCGGCAAAGGAGTATCTTGGGAGTATCGAACGTTCGGGAAATCGGGATAAAAATTGGGGGAGGAGTGGTGTTTTCATTTCAGAACACTGGCTTTCCGGTAGATTCCAATCCTTTCGCTACTATCGGCGCCTATAGGCGTTCTGAGAATTTGCTCGCGCTATTCTGTTCGAGCCTTTTCACGCACCTGTGTCTTAATTTAACCCTTATGTCAATAACCAGAATTGCCGTCCAATTTTAGTAGTTTTCTGATAACAAAATTCTAAGCTTCTTAAGGCGTATCCTGTAGCCGGATTTATGGCAGCGAGTCAAGCGGTCGCCGTCGCAGGCAAATATCGTTTCCTCAAAACACCACAAGTGTTGATTACGTTGCCTGCGACACTTAGTCCCTAGGACCAGACCCTGCCATAACTCCTGGAGTCTCCGAAGGGAAAAATAGAAAAGTGGCTCACGACTTTTGCCAACGTCGATGGGCCACTTGACTTTAACAAAGCCTAGAAAAGCGGAGATTCCACAGGATTCCCACGCATCCGTCCACCGAACACCTTCTCCGGTCATTGTACACCCCACCCTATGATAACGCGCTGAGGGCGAAATGGAGGGAAGTTGCGATGCACCGGAGTAAACTGATTGGTGATTTTAGAAAAGGAAAAATCACCAATCAGGGAGTCTCCGTCGAGGGAAACCGCGGAGACTCCGGCAGAAAGACTTCGCACCCCGCAGAATAGACTCTAGACCTCGAAACAAGTCAGAACATAGACTACACAAATAAAACTTAGTGTTTCAACCAAGAAACTGGTCCTCCGTAGCCTTAGACCATTAGTCGGCACACACGTGCAAAAACCGGCAACGCTTGGACGATCGAGAGATCAACGCAAGCCCTAGTCAAAGCTTTTAAGTGAGAATTATGCAAAAGGGTACCCGGTTATTGACATCAGGGTTAATGCTTAATTTCCACCTCGATTCAACGAATCGGCCGAAATGAGAAATTTTGCAGCGGTGGTTAAGAATTTTACGTTACGCCGTAGCGAAAGGGTTAAAAGACTCTTCTTTTTTGGCGAGTTATCGATAGTGAGAGTGATAACTGTGATTACGAATTGATTTAGCCGCACGGAGAAGCTTCAGGAGCTTCTGTAACACTAGTATCTTGGATTTACCGTCAGGAAGTTTATGAATAATTCTGTTGGTAATTAGTCTGTTCTGTTTTATGACGCGGAGTCACGCTTGCGGTGGAGGTTACGATCTAGGTTATAACTTCTAATAAAGTTCAATGGTGACTGGAACGTTGCGCTTGGCAATTTGAGGACTCTTAACGAGTCTAATAATTAACCTTGTATCCTCGATCTGATGGTAAATCTATAATTTGCGCTCTGTGCTCTGACGTGTAATTATTCATCGCGTATCTCGTCTTTGCTTGATCGTTTAATAATAAGTGGGCTGTAATAGCTGAGACTCGCTGTGTGAGATGAGTGATAACGTTACTGTGATTACTATTATTAAAATGCATGTATATTGAATGATCAGGTAGATGTGTTACTGGATAACGAGAAAATTAAATGGAATATTCATATCAAAATTCGTATCGTGAAATAGTTCCAGTTAATATATTTTACGTATTTCTTGTCCCTTATATGGTTAGGGTGGTCCTTCCTTTGCACGCTAAGTGCAAACTTCGACCGAGCTCGAACGATCAATCATGGACCAAACCAGTATCCTTTGTATTAACACTGGAAGCACTGGTCGGGTCAAAAATGACCCATTAACAGGTTTCTGAAAAAGGTGAACGTTCGATACTGGTGTACAGACTTTCTTTTCTTATTGTTTGATCACATTTTACTTTATTTTACTTTGCTTACATAAAAATTCACTTCTACAAAATTGCCAATGGGTCATTTCTGACCCGGTCACTCATTCCACTTGAGTACTGAAACAAAAATTGATCTCAATTTGGATCGACAGATAAGTAAGGATCTCTCATAAATAATAATCCGGTCACGAAAGGTCCCACTTTGGTACTCGACCAAAAGTTGATCTGAATTTCGATCGATAGATAAACAAAAAATTCTCAAAAATAGTAATTCAGTCACGAAAGGGTTAACGGGGGCAAAATTACAACAATTTCTAACAATTTTTCTTACAATATTTCAACATTCTGCATCAAACACAATATCTACAGTCCACATTCTCTAAAAAAATTCCACACCACTTCCAAAGCAATCCACGAATTCCCATTCCGTGGCGCACACGCGTGCACACCTGAACCAGAACACCCTCGAAACGAGCTTTCTCCCCAGCGGTCTGTTTCACAAACGAGTCAACGACATAATCTCCCCGAGACCCGAGAAAAGACACTCCGGTTCCTCTACTCTCATGTTCAAGTCGTCACGCGACGAAAGCACAGCCTGCTTCATCCGGCGTTTCCATGTTTCTCGCGAAACGACGCCTCCGGTGACCATTTTTCCATTAAGAGAGAACGTCGAGTATGCGGACTCTCGTTGGCGGAGGTAAATCGAGGATTTCGGCGGTCGTCATAAAAGCGGCGATAAATTCGCGGCGCGGAGTCGATCGAGGAACGAGCTCGCGTGTGGAAAACGTGCACAGAATCGCGTAGCTCGTTTCGATTTTCTTTCGTCCATTTTCACGATTACCTAATGCCGTCGCTTCCTTCGTTCTCGCGGCTGGCGTTCGCCCGCTTCCGCCAGGTCACTCTCGCGCCTCGCCACAATGGCCAGACGATGAATGGGGAATTTTGAAACGATTGCTCCCGACGATTTTTATCGGGCCATTTTCGAGAGGTTACTATGTGTGTGGAGGGAGAGAGAGAGAGAGAGAGAGAAATAATCGAACGGATTCTACCTGTAGATTATGCTACCTCTCGTGTACCGTAATTCGTATCAGGAATTTCGTCGGGCAGTAAATCTTGGTTACGCTCGATCGCGACGATGTATCTAAGACGTTGACTTATGCGAAATTAAGCACCTCAGCCGGGATGAAAGTGTAATATTCGTGGTATCAAGGTGATCTGCGAGCAATTTGCATCGAATATCGTTATTTACGGTTGTTGGTCTACTGCTACGTGGTTCGTCGTGAGAATTAAAATTCTTTGAAATTGCCTTCAGAGAATTCGGTGTAAAAACACTTTGTTTCGTAGATCCCTCTATCTGGTGCTCTTTAAAATTCAATACCTAAAGTGCACTTTATTACAGAACTAGAATCTCAATAGCAACTAATTTTTCCAGCAATATCTTATGGATCTTAATAATTTCTTGAAGGCTATTTAACCCTGGAGCGGTGTTCGGGTCTTTTTTGACCCGCCGCCTTTTCATATTTCCAGTAATTTCTGTAGTTATCAAGTTTACGTTCCTTAACGTTATTTTAAACGTTTGCTGTCTAAGTTCATGTGTCGCGTTAGAAACAAAAATTATTACACACAAGGTGTTAGGTCCTTTTTTGCCCAAAAGTCTTAAGAGTACAGTCAAAACGAAGAACGCACCAGGGTTAAATTTTCTCTACAATCAGTAAGTGTAATACTAGTGATTAGGAGAGTGTGTACACTTCAGATCTCAATTTTTCCAGTCGTGGCGACTAATCCCAAACTAAGTTTAACGATAAACATGATATTTATGAAAGAACAACAATCGATAACCCCACAGCAAACAAATTACCCGCTGAAGCCTCTCCCCTCCCCTAAACACAGTCGCTCCTCTATACCGATTCTAACACGAGCCACGCTTGCACTCGTCCACGCTCACGAATACAAATTAACCCCCTAGGTTTCACTCTGGGCAGCAGACCATGGACACCAACCAAGAGCAGAGAAATGAAGGAAAAAAGGCGAAGTTACACGAGCCACGTGAATCAACAGAGAAAAGCCAGGGAGAGTGAGACGAAGATTGAAAAACAACGCGGTACGAGAGGGGTAGAAATAGGTGCGCGTTCGAGTCGGCCACAGGGTGTGGGATTAAGAGGGAGGAAAGCCAGCGTCGAGTGGGTTGCCGGTGTAATTGCCGCGGCCTAGTTTCCGGCCGCCCCGAAGAAATCAATCAACCGGTGACGCTGGTGTTACGTAATTATTAGAAGGACAGAGAGAGAGAGAGAGAGGGAGGAAGGACGATGGTTTGACCGGCACGCGGTGATAACGCGAGCGATATTATAGCCGGTGTGTCGAGTCTATTGGGCAAAATGGCACAATGCGGCCGGGCATTTATGAAAGACGAACCGTCGTGGGACGAGATTGCGTATTTCCGGCTCGCGTGCCAACCCCTGCCATTCTACACAGAGGCACGTTTATTAACCGACGTATAGGTATACGGACATATAGTGTTTGCCGCCCTGAAAAGGACTTTTGGGGTTCCTCAGACTTCTGTCTTATACCTCCGTTCAGCAGAAAATCTACACAACTAGCTAGACACCGCTCCGAGATCGGGCGATGAAAAATCCAGCCACGCCGCTGAGCGTTTTCAGCGGATGAGCCCTTTCGTTACGTTGCCAGTCATCGGGCGATGGAAAATCCAGCCACGCCGCTGAGCGTTTTCAGCGGATGAGCCCTTTCGTTACGTTGCCAGTCAAACCGAGCGAATACCCCGACGTCGACTGCCACCGCATCCACGGGGAACCACGGGAAGGCGGACGCAAGTACTGCGCTCTGAACCTGTTACAGGCGAAGGATCGTAAGGGAAGGTAATGGTTAGGATGGACGAGGAGATGTTGGGGAAAAGGAGCGGAAAGGTGTTGGCGTTGTGGCACTCCTAAAAAGTAGCCGGTTGCTGTGCCCAGTCCCACCGGTACTCCGCTCCGCAAGAAGGCCTTGCACCTTATTTTGGAACTTCGTCCGGTCATGGACACAACGTGCGTTCGAGGCTCAGGAAACCGGAGGTTTGCCAGACCCCGGGTGCTCGAGAGCACCCCCCTGCGGTTAGGTATACGGACAGAGGTTGTCTCTGGTTAGAGGCCCTCTCCTTAACGCAATACGCTCTTGCCTTTACGACCGCCTCCTCTCTGTTTCGCAAATCTCTCCGGTAGTTGTTGCTTCGCGTGCGCGTGTGTATACTCGCGTTGGGAACGAAGTCGTTATCCTGAAGCGTTTAGGCCTGCGGACGTCGTTTTGCCTTCCTTTGCAAGTGGACGGCGGCTGGGTGGAGGGATAGTAAATTTTTGGATGGCTTAGGGGAAGTGCGAAGTGGAGAGGCTGTTTTGGTTATGGAGATGCTGGGGGGATTTTGGTCGGGGAATTTATACGTGGAATTTTGGTGAACGTAGTTACAGGGTGTTCGAAGAAAATGGTGAAAATTGGTAGAACAAGTGATTTTGTTTACAAAGACAAGTATGCTTGCAATTTTTGGGGGGGAATTTGTTCAGGCAAAGTGGAATTTTATTAAATATAGAATTGCAGGGTGTTAAAAAAAAATGGTAAAAGTTGATAGAAAGGTTGTTTCTGTTTGCATTCAGTAAGTCACGAAGAGGCCCACTTACGGTACCAAAAGCTCCTAATATTTTAAGAACATGTAATACGTAAAGTATACACAATTTGTTCAGAATGAACCATAAGTGAATGTTATTAATAAGTCGCTAAGTGAACAAGTGACAATATGTGAACAAGTAACAATAAGTGACAATTATTTGAATATAACACTAATAATAAGTTTTACATGTGTTTCTTTAGGAGAAGGAATTTGTCATGTTTTATTGCCAGAAGATTCTACTTTGGTTGAATCTAATGTACACTGCCGTTCGTTAATATTAAAGACACTCGTTACATTCCTCCGGAAATAATTATTTAATTTGAAAAGGATACACTAAAAGGACCTCTGTTAATTAATCATCTTTTACTCCTCTAAGCGTGTACCCTAATCCCCTAAAACCTCAAATCCTTCTTATCAGAACGCCCCGTATAATATTCCTAAGTGTGCCCACACATTATAACGGAATGTTCTAATGTAAACGGTGGCTCACTACCGACGAAACATTCAAACTCGAATTACACGTAGCGGGTACTTTTTCCAAGGAACCGAATAAAACCTCGTAAGAAGTCTTTCTTTCTCGAAATTTCACACGGTACAAGGCTCTCTCCTTCGAACTTTCCCCAATAATCAGCGAAATAAAACTCGTTTCCACTTTCGAAGCGGTACTTTCCTCCTCGGTTGGAAATCGCGGGATTCCCTCGGTTTCCCGGGAAACGGCGGTGTAAGCCAGAGAACGAGGCAGGGTGAAAAGTATTACACGCGTTTTCAACTTTCGCTTTAAGTAGCGAAGTCAGCTAATTATTCGGGCGCAGGGCGAAATTTTCACCGCGACCACGGGAACAACGTAATTCACGCGAAATACTAATTTCCACGGCCATTATAAGTAACCGCAGCCGCAACGCCAACCGAGGAGTACCGGGGACTATAAGTAACTATTACGTAACGCCGCTAATGGAGCGCCAGTATGGCCGCCCTCCGCCGAGTAAGAACGAACCGTCGACGAAATTGTATAAAGACGTTTCTCGTTCGACCCACTCTCTCTCTCTCTCTCACTCCCTCCTCGACTGTGCTTCTTCCCCCCCCCTCTCTCTCTCTCACTAATCTCGTTTAGAGTCCCTCGGTGGCGTTTCGCGAACGACCTCATTAACTTTAGAGGTTCGTTAACGTGAATCATAGAATAAACAGTTGTAACTAGGAAGCGACGGTCCACCAATTGTATCCGTCGTTGCTCGTCGTCACTGGCCGCTGCGACGTTTGCATTAATTTTACGACATTCGTGCTTATACACCCGACGCTCTATTTCCCCCGACCCCTGCCGCGTTTTTCGGCAGACGCTAATTACAACGTTCTGTATATTGCCGCCGTTCTGCCGCTTTGTAATTGTATTAATTAGCGTCTTGGGGATATTGTCAGCGTTGGAGAAAATTGGGGTCGGTCTGTGTTTTGGAATTTCGCAGATAGGTGGGAGTGATGGAATTTTTTAGCGGAGAGAGAAAGCCCTTGGACCCAGGAATGGAGGAATATTGTAGGAGTAGAGATAGAGGTGGACAGTTGAGAAAAGTGAACGCGAGAGTCGGTTCCGGAGATCAGATTTGAGATCTGAGAGATGAGAGTGAAGGATTGAGAAGTCAGAGTGGAGAATTGAGAGTTGAGAGTTGAGCACTGAGAGCTGAGGGTTGAGTGCTGGGAGTTGACAGTCCAGAACTGAGAATTGAGAGTTGAGAGCCGGGAGCCGAGAGTTGAGCGCTGAGAGTTGAGAGTTAAGAGCTGAGAGTTGTTGGTTGAGAGTCCAGAACTGAGAATAGCGAGTTGAGAGCCGAAAGTTGAGAGTTAAGAGATGAAAGCAGAAAGCTGAGAGCTGTGAGTTGTGAGTCCAGAATCGAGAATAGAGAATTGAGAGCCGAAAGTTGAGAGTTGAATGCTGAGAGCTGATAATTGAGAGTTGAGAGATGAAAGCAGAAAGCTGAGAGTTGTGAGTTGAGAGTCCAGAACCGAGAATAGAGAATTGAGAGCCGAAAGTTGAGAGTTGAATGCTGAGAGCTGATAACTGAGAGTTGAGAGTTAAGAGATGAAAGCAGAAAGCTGAGAGTTGTGAGTCCAGAACCGAGAATAGAGAATTGAGAGCCGAAAGTTGAGAGTTGAATGCTGAGAGCTGATAATTGAGAGTTGAGAGATGAAAGCAGAAAGCTGAGAGTTGTGAGTCCAGAACCGAGAATAGAGAATTGAGAGCCGAAAGTTGAGAGTTGAATGCTGAGAGCTGATAATTGAGAGTTGAGAGATGAAAGCAGAAAGCTGAGAGTTGAGAGCTCAGAATTAAGATCGTAGAGTTGAGAGTCTAGGGTCAAGAACTGAGAGTTCAGAGTTGCCAATTAAGATTTCAGAGTTCAGAGTTGAGAGCTTGAAAGTTAAGGGTCGAGAGCTCAGAGTTCAGAGCTAGCGTCTTAGAGTCCCGCAACAGAGAATTAGAGCACAGAGCAACAGTTTTACAAAACACTAAACCCACTACAACCTAAATGACACTTATCACAGTATTCGCACAGCTAATGAAATATTTTCACCGCAACTCACCATTCCCACAGTAACGAAACCTTTCTGCAATTAGCAAACGTATCGCGTGAAGATAATTCCTCACGGCCGCGCGAAATTAAACGTAGATCGTCGCAACCGATATTTAACGCTGTTCCATGCCTAGCTCCCGTTTACAGCGTGATCGAACGCACGGGGGGCAATTTAAGTTGCTACGATGTTTCTAAGTCCGCTTCAGGCAACTTTATCGCCTATGACAAGTTTCTGATGGCCGGATCAGGCGGCTGTAACGTGTACACGTTCCAACTTATTTCGTCGTCGTGCGTCAGTTCCCCGTGGAAGAAAACTTCAAACAGAAAATCCAACTCTCGCGAGAATCTTTAATCCACAATTTCTAAATTCACATCCAACAGAACAAACGTTTATTCCTCCAACTAATTTGTCATACTCGTCGTCAGAATCTTCGTTCGAGAAGAAATTCAATGGGAATAAGCCGAGAAACAAAGTAGATTAATAAAACCACGAAACTTTCCAAGAAACACCACGAAACACCGACCAAGATCAGCAGATCGGAGACGAGCCAGAGCAGAGCTCGCGTAACTTGCTACCCGTTATTTATCATCGTTCGATAGTGTTTCGTCTCACAATTACGGTACCATCGGGGCCGCTGGGGAACACAGCATCCGCCGTCTTTTCGACCGGGCCAGGAAACGGATGAAAAGGTGAAGTTTGTAATATTCGCTAAAAGCCTGATGAGCGACTAGATGGATGATTCGAGAGGCACGGCTGGAATAACCGACGGTGAGAAAGGAGGAGACACCGCGAAAGATAGATAGCTGGATGGATGAAGAAAGAGAGTGAACTGTTCGTTTTGTGTCTATTCATTCATCTACTCGCCATCCGGTCCGCCATTTCTCTTACATTTTTCCCGTTGCCACGTTGTCTGCACGACTCATTCTATGCATACCGCTCTCGCTCTTCCTATTCCTATTGGCTGGCCATAATTGCGAAATAGGTGGCTTCGATGTAGAGTGTAGAATATCGAGGACGTGGAATTTAAACGGAGAACGGTGAATCTGGCGTACGACAAGTGTATTTGCAAATTTGAAGAAACCTGGATCGACATGGGTACGGTGAATTATTGTACCATTCTCTGTTCCACAATTTTTCTTTTTTGATTATTTTTGCCTTAGTGGGAGTTGTGCCTATTGGATGATGTTTTGGATCAACGTTAGTTAATTATGGAAAAAAATTTCTAACGCAGTACCATTCTCTATTCCACAAGTTATCTTTCGCGAAGACATGTGATACGCTTTTCTCTCAGAAGGTATATTCTCCTATGAATTATTATTTCTGACTTGGTAGTTGTGCTTTTTGGCTCAGCGTCAATTTACCAGCTTCGTCTATGTTATTATCGACTACGATTTTTTGGGTTAACTTTAGTTAATTATAGAAAAAATTATTCAAAAAGTTTCTAATATAGCACTATTTTCGATTCCACAAGTTATGCTGAAGATATGTGATACGATTTTCTCTCAGAAGGTATATTCTCCTATTCGCCTATTTTTCGATTAATTTTCTAGGTTAGTCGTATCACGAAATCCATTTCTTCCGGGCTGGAGGAAAATTCGAGAAAGCGGAGGATCACACTCGCGGTAAGACAGAGAGGAGGTTGAACGGAACCCAACGACAAAGCACTCTCACCGTGACCAGCTTACAAAACTAGTTCGTCGATGACGTGGAATCGATATCGAAAAAACGTCCGCGGCGATATTTTATTAATATCGCGGCGCTAAAACTGGCTAAAAACGAGCAACGACGTCGATACAGTGTGGCTGTGGTGTGCAAACCGCGTTGATTCAGACGAGCAAGCCAATGTTTTCCCAATCGGTTGTTGCTAATATCTTCTCTTATTTTGCAAATCCCCCTCTCTGCACGCCTATGAAACTCGCGAGGAAACAACAGAAGCCTGTTTTTGTAGCGAGGAACGGTGTGATTAACAGTTCGTCGAGGATCCTCGTCGTAGAAAGCTAGGACGTAAGGTGTAGAGAGAAAAAGCAAGGAGGAAGGATTAGTGCAAATAGGAGAGAGCGCGGAGTTTCGGTTGTTCCCGTTCGATTAAGATCTCGCGACATCGAAGGCATAGCGATGCACGGTTGGATTCCGTGAAACTTGGGGCGGGCCTCCTGTACTCCACGTATGATTGATCGTTCGAGTTAAATCTAGAATACCCTCGCGCGCTAATTACCGTCGTGCGCCTCCCGAATGGAATTATTCGATCGTTTAAGTGTTCCACGGTGATTAGCTCTCGCCGTCGTGAATTCGAGATACACACCCTCTACCCGGGCCCACCTACCCCTTTGCAGCAAGCCAGAATTCGGGTATTCCCTGGATTAATGTTGATCACCGGAGCACGTACTAGGAGACAGCCAAGTTGCTCTCCCGGGTAATAACCGGCGAAATGTTGCAAAATTGTTACTTCTTGAGTTAGCAGGGGGTAAGTGGAGTTTATGGGACGTGCGTCGATCGAGTAATTGGGGTAGTGGGATATTTGGAAATTTTGGGGGACGGGATATTGTGGGGTTTGGGAATTTTAGCGCTGTGGCAGTGCGATTTTTTTGGGAATTTGAGTGCTGGGATATTGTAATTTTTGGAAACTTTGACTGTCGAGACAGTAGAGTGTTTGGGAATTTGAGTGCTGTGGCACTGCAATTTTTTGGGAATTTTAGTGTCGAGATAGTGTAATTTTGGCAAACTTAGGATATTGGGACATTGTAGTGTTTGAGAATTTGAGTGGCAAGATATTGTAGTTTTTGGAAATTTAGGATATTGAGGCACTGTAGTATTTGGGAATTTGAGTACTGGGACACTGCAATTTTTTGGGAATTTGAGTGACAAGGTAATGAAATTTTAGGAAACTTAGGATATTGGGGCACTGTAGTGTTTGAGAATTTAATTGCTGGGGCACTGCAATTTTTGGAAACTTAGGTTATCAAGACACAGCAGTGTTTGGGAATTTAAGTACTTGAGCACTGCAATTTTTTGGAATTTGAAGGTTGGGTATTGCAATTTTAGAAATTTGAGCACTGGAGCACAGTAATTGCTGAGAACTCAGGCTACCAGTGCACTGCAGTATTTGGAAATTTGATTGCTGAGGCACTGTAATTTTAGGAAGCTGTAATCTTTAGAAATTTGAATGTCGAGGCACTATAACTTTCTCAAATTTACAGTATAAGAGCACTGTAATATTTAGCAACTAACACCTACAGTACCATCATTAGACATTACCACAAGAAATTCCACGACTAAAACCACCTTGAAAAAGAGCTACACAAAATTCTCCATCAGTACCCCGAACCAAAAATCGACCTCACCAACCTACTACACTCTCCACACACACAAGAGTCTCCGACCTCAGGCATCTCGCCAATAATGCAACCAGCCACATCCAGTCAGGTGTTTCTCCGGCAGAATACCATGCTCACGGTACAGGTACTCGTGGCTACACGTTCACTAGCCAAGAAGAAAAGTGGAAGCGAGCTCATACATCACGGCCGTCTTACGCATAAGGGCGAGCACAGGGAAGAAGAACGCTCTCTATATACGCGAAATTCTCGATTGGAGGCTATCGAATTGAAAGAACCTCCCGAGAAATCTTCCCGTGGAAGTGGATACCGGTAAATATGCGATATATGTGCAAAGTATGTATCCAGCGAAATTCCGCGGCCATACTAACGACCCCTTGGCGCCGTATTTTAAGCGGTATGCAGAAGCCAGCGCGAGGGTTGGGAAATATCGGAAAACTATGAAATTTCACCGGTGTGTCGATCTCACCGGTGTATATCTCAGATTCTCGACAGGTAGCCGCGACGCGTCCGCGGATTACCAGGAAATTTCTGTATCCACGATAATGCCCCGTTCGAGCCACGATGAATTATCGGAAGCAACGGCTTCCGGCCGACCTGATGCCTCCCCCGGGACGCCTCTACAACTTCCTGTTGCGTTCCCAATGAAATGGAAATACAGAGAGAGGGTTCGATCTCCCCGGTGGAGAAAAACTCGGGTAAACAAGGATCTACGGGTGTTTTTCGGTGAATTAATTATCGCGGTCGACGACAATCCCGGCCGAGTGAAAACGGGAAGGAAAATTGGGGTGAAAAATAGTCGGGGTTCTTGGTGAATTGTCAGCAGTTTTTATGGATACTTAGGTTTTATTTATTAGCTGAGAATGTTACAGCCGATCGAGCGATTTTTCTTACCGATACATCTATTCTTCGTGAAAGCAGTCTGGATGTGAGCCTGCAAAAGGCTCCAGCAACGAAAGTAATCGTACGATATTAATTCGACAGGTGATTATGTCAAGTATTTCACCTGCCGCGACGGTTAATTGAGTTTCAGAGAGCAAGAAAGGATTGAAACTGTTCTAAGCGAGTTATTTTAGACAATCTCCACGAAGCAGTTCTTTTCCTTGCGCGAACGTCAAAGTGAAAAGAAACTTGTCCCTGGACCAACTGAACGAGAGATATTCAGAGGCGAAATATCCGAGGGAGACCGAGTAAAATCGGGTGTATCCTCTTTAGCAATAACGAGGACAGTCTTGAATGCAATTGTTTTTAATGCGCCACTCGGCCGCGTGGGCCTTTCAGCGGTTACTCCGTCCTCGGTTGAAACACTGAAAGCCATTTTGCTCGAGCCAATTACGCGGATTCTTGGGCGAGTTTTACGCCGCCAATCCTCCTTACCTGTGTGCTACCTCGCCGAGGGGGGAATCTTGCAAGTTACGAAGAGGACATTTATTTCTCGACGTTAATACAGCGAACGGATCGAAGGCAGCGTGAGACTGCTTAAAGCGTATTATTGCGAACAAAGAAAGTTCGGAGAACGATGCTTTCGCTGCAAATATACCACCGTTCCCATTATCCGGGAACACCAAGGACAGAGATAAATTGAGGACAGGATTAAGGATTCCCCTGTGGGAAGGGAAAAACGTCTCGTAGCCGGTGGCATTTTCGGTGGATTTCGATTTTCTACAAGGTGGAGTGCGTGCAATTAGAGTTGCATTAACCGACACTTGTGTGTGCCTGCTTGGTGGCCTAGTTTTGACAGAATAAATTCTCTGTTGTCGAAGGAGGAGGGCTAGAGAGTTAGAGATTGAGTGAAAATCCACTCGCTAAATAATAGAACTACTGTTTAATTTTTAATAATTACAGTATTTTATATGGTCAGTGTCCAAGAAATATGAGCACAAAGTGAACCTCTATAACACCGTGTGAATTGGACGTTATGTTTTATTTATTTATTGCTGCACTATTCCATTACATTATCACCATCCAACTTCTTTATAATAATCAATAATCCTTGCTTCTCTCATTAAAATACAAAATTGTAATCACTCACAATATTTTTCTCAGGAACGATGAAGCTTGCTCTCCTATCAAAATTTAACCAAAAGTCTTCCCATAAACAAAACAAAAAAATCATATCACATCTTTAATCCTCTTCCGTCCAAAACAAAATAAACAATAGCCACACCAGAAAACCTTTCCAGCATCACAAACATCTATTGTCCACCCGAAATGTTGATCTACTGGCGCGAAACTCAGACGATACACGAATCCAACCTCAATTGAACACTACACTCCAGCTTGGAAAAGTTTCTCTCTACCTTTTAGCCAGCAGCTCTCGTTCTCGATCACCGGCGCAAAGATGGTGCGTCCCAGTTCGATCACGATCACCTCAATCTAACCCCGATCATCTCCCTAACTAGTGTGTATCCTTTTAAACAGGAATGCAGGTCACGATTTACCGCGGTGCAGCAACACGTGCCTGGCGATCACGCTCGTCTTCTAGTTAACCTAACCTGGAAGGTCGCCTTTGTCCACGTTTCGCGATGCGCATCCGTGGACGTGATGGGATTACAGACGGGGTCGGGTCGCGGTAGAAAACTGGCGTCTACAGGTTGTTGGTTTCCCGCGGGGCTCTCCCGGCCTCTGCGCGAAATTAATTCGTTATTTCCCCGATCGAGCATGGGGTAAACCGGCTGGAAACAATCGAGCCACGAATTCTCTGGTCCCTTTAATAAACTCGTTATTCAGAGCTCTCTCTGTGTCGAACGCGGGCTCCAACGATGACGAATCGGTCACAATAACGCTCGTGGGATTCTCTCTGTTACATCCCCCCGACTCTGCATTAATAATCCTGAATTTCCACTGGTTTCGCCGTTCTACCACAGTGTTAATTAAATTTTTAACGTATTCCTTCGGCTATTTTCCAAGAAAAATTCCGAGGTTGTACATATATTTTCCACGCCGAGGCAAAGCACTCGATTATCGAAGAGATCTTTTCCGGCATCCCAGCCGGTGATCGATTGGCCACTACAGAGGCAAGGGCTATTTATAATTTTCGAAATAAATCGTGATCCATCATGGTGGTAACGGGCATACTTCGCCACACGAGTAGCCCCGGCTTCTCTTCATACTCTTTCATCCAGGAGTCGATCATTTCGTCTTGCAGCTATCGCGCATCTTAACGCCTTGGCATTTTCACACCACTGCCGCATTTTTCTCGGTGAAATCATCCTTCCTCGATAAACCCCACCGATCCCAGAATATTCTCTAGCAATAGCTTATCTCCAACATTTTGTTTTTCATTTCGCATTATTAATTATGCGGTCCTCGAGAATTCCCACTCACCCCAGCTTTGTTCTTCATGTATTGCCTTTTATCTTTCGCTCTCTCTCTTGCTTCTTTATACGTCTTATACTTGTATAATAAATAAATTATTTTAACTATTTTAATTTATTTATTTCCATGATATATATTCTATATTTACTTATATATCCTTCAGGTATTACACGATATTGTAGGAACCCAGGAAAAAAATGTGGGGTTCCAAACTGGGAATCGAACCCACGACCTCAGAATTAGCAAGCGGAGACTCTGTCCACTACACTAAAAACGCCTTCTATATTCTCTTTCGTTGATTTTCCTTATTACCGATTCCTGTATGGACAATCTTCTGTCTCTTCACTGTAACTATAAGAACGATTTAACAAAGGCTCCTTCACCGAATCACACTGGTTTCCGGTCCAAGAATATTCCCAAGAAACTCTTCTCGGGCACGAACAAACGGTTACTTTCGCCGATACAAAGAGCAACATCGCACTACAGCGATTGAATTTGTCGTTGCCGGCGCGCTGCGAGAAAGCAGCTCCCTTAATGGGAGGATTACTCGAGATTTTCCTGAGACGCCGTTTCCCCTTCGTCCATCGAGCGCAAGTGGACTTCCGCGTTCGGTTTTAATGCGGTTTCGCGAGTACTTTGTGTAATTAGCCTTCGACGCGGTGTCGTCGAGGTCCAGAGGTGCTTGTTTCATAAGTCGCCGTATAATTGAAGAGGGGAGAAAACGGAGAAGCCCCGCTTTTCCATCTAAGGGTAAATAAAAATCGACTGTACCGGGCTGGCGCTTTAACTGTTAATTGGACAGAGAGTACTTTGGCCAATCAGCGCGACAGCTTACTAGGATTAATTATGGAGCTAATTAAAATTACCTCGAGAACTAATTATTTGGCTTTTTATGCGAGGATAGTCTTTTAGCCAGAGACATTCTGCTGTGGTTGCGGTCTGATAATTAAGTTGTCGGTGTGCTGATCGTGATCGGTTAACGTTCAAACAGTATCATTTCTTTTTTCTTTTCGGATATTTAGGTAGAAGTACTGTTTAAGGAATTTAAGAAATAAATTGGCATATTCAATTATTCGTGTATTTAGGCATACTATGTGCATAAAGAATTTCGAAATTAGAATGATTAATGGAAAATAAAAATTACTTTTTATTTCAACAAAAGTCGCGATAATTTTGACACTTGATCAATTTGCGAATGATTGGGAATATCAAATTTCATATTACACGAGCTAATAATGCGTATTATTTAATTACGCACCATCAATTTTTCTTAACCCTTTGACTTATAATTTTTTTTATTAAAAGTATATCTAACCGTCAACTATTCACCGTTTCAGTAGTGTACCATAGATTACATCTGAAAATCCTGTCTTGTAAATTAAACCAAAAAATAAAAAGAAAATTAATTTTCCTAACTAATGCACCTGTTTTTGTCACATGTTGCCCGATATTTGCGCAAAGACCCAGGCTCGCTTTTATATATCTGGGGAGGGGTGTTAATATTTTTTGACGTTTAACTAATAAAATATACAATACTCCCACACGGTTTTATTAAAAAAAAAAAATAACATTCAAATACGATACTGTACTTTCACGAAATGTGCAGTATTTGCAATACGAGTTGTCCAACGCAACTCCTCCAGCCAGGTTAACGAAGAGAATCGATTCGACACCCCGAGTACCAGGCCTGCAACGTGAAAACCATCTAACCACATCGAACAATCTAGTACATCGCATTCGAACGATTTAAAACAACCAA
>NW_017100262.1:3599722-3606861 GCF_001263275.1 Habropoda laboriosa
GTCTGACGGATCAGAGGAACCGGAGCGAGCACCGCTTCTATCGCTTTAATAATTCATCGACGCTGTTGGATAATCCGAACGATCGGTCTACGTAATGGCTGGAATACGTAATTACGAGAACGGTGTGCCCCGTTTCCCTCGGTGCAATTCCACCGACAAATCGCGCACGGCTCCTTACGAAACCCTCCGCCAAGCTGACCGATAATTGCCGGAGAATCGAGTACCGGTACGGTACTGCTTCGGTTATGGGTATTGTTAGTTTGCGATCTAACGATACTTCCAATCAGTTGCGTTCGTGGAATTAGTGGGAGCTGGCTGGAAAATGGGGAAATTTGTCGCACGTGGCGCAGATGTTTTGGGATTCTTTGGAAGAGGAAATTAGGGTACTCTGGTGACTCTGTATTTTTTAAATAGAAAATTCGAGGGTAGGCTTGAATTTTAATTATTGGAAAGGGTAAAGTAAATATTTTGGGATTTTTTTGTAATTCTTTGGAAGAGGAAATTAGGGTGCTCTGGTGACTCTGTATTTTTTAAATAGAAAATTCGAGGGTAGGCTTGAATTTTAATTATTGGAAAGTGTGAAGTAAATATTTTGGGACTTTTTTGTAATTCTTTGGAAGAGGACATTAGGGTGCTCTGGTGACTCTGTATTTTTTAAATAGAAAATTCGAGGGTAGGCTTGAATTTTAATTATTGGAAAGTGTGAAGTAAATATTTTGGGACTTTTTTGTAATTCTTTGGAAGAGGACATTAGGGTGCTCTGGTGACTCTGTATTTTTTAAATAGAAAATTCGAGGGTAGGCTTGAATTTTAATTATTGGAAAGTGTGAAGTAAATATTTTGGGACTTTTTTGTAATTCTTTGGAAGAGGACATTAGGGTGCTCTGGTGACTCTGTATTTTTTAAATAGAAAATTCGAGGGTAGGCTTGAATTTTAATTATTGGAAAGTGTGAAGTAAATATTTTGGGACTTTTTTGTAATTCTTTGGAAGAGGACATTAGGGTGCTCTGGTGACTCTGTATTTTTTAAATAGAAAATTCGAGGGTAGGCTTGAATTTTAATTATTGGAAAGTGTGAAGTAAATATTTTGGGACTTTTTTGTAATTCTTTGGAAGAGGACATTAGGGTGCTCTGGTGACTCTGTATTTTTTAAATAGAAAATTCGAGGGTAGGCTTGAATTTTAATTATTGGAAAGTGTGAAGTAAATATTTTGGGACTTTTTTGTAATTCTTTGGAAGAGGACATTAGGGTGCTCTGGTGACTCTGTATTTTTTAAATAGAAAATTCGAGGGTAGGCTTGAATTTTAATTATTGGAAAGTATAAAGTAAATATTTTAGGATTTTTTTACAATCCTTTGAAATAGAAAATTAGGGCACTCTGCTGACTACATTTTTTAAATATGCAGTTCTAGGTAAGGATTAAATTTTAATTCAGATTTTTAGGAGCTTCTATAATTCCTTGGGATACTCTGGTATCTTCATATTTTTAAAATAAAGAGCTGCAGGTTGGAAATGTTTCAAATTTAAATTTAGATCTGAATTATTGGAACGTTCAAGATTTCCTTCAATTTTCCAACGAAAAGTAATTCAATATCACAATTCCGATTAAGCACGACATCGCTGTGGAAAAATGAAAGAGGTCATAAAAATTTGAAAAATCTTCATTACCTCACTCAGAACTCTCCTAGTATTATACTTATACTCTTCTATTAATACCAAGAAACGACTCACCGCTATTCACCAATACACCTGATTAATAATTCAACATCAACTTCACGAAAAGTCACATTAACGTGGAGCAATTTTCCGGAATAAAAGAGCTCGTTAAAATTTGAAAAAATCTTCATTACCGCACTCGCAACTCTCGCGGCATTTAAATCCCTTCCTTGGGTATATTAAAAAATAAAAACGAGAGATATACACCAGAACTCGGTAATACACGCGCCTAAATAGAGAATGATAAATCCCCAGCGAACCAGATCCACTTCATACACTCTGATAAGAATTTTATTTCCACGGAGTGAGTTATTCCCGAACAGATTCTCGCGAGAAGTAACACGAATATGGAATCAATTTCATGGAAACGACGATGAAATTTCCGTTCCTCCTGATAGAATCCATCATTTTTATAAACAATGAATATTATTGTGAATATTCCCCATATCATTTTTACCCTTCTTTCTTTTTCTTCTCTCCACGTTCAATTCGAATCCCTTTCTAGCCTTCCCACACTCCGGGTTCTTAATAAATTTCCATGCAGGCGGGACCTCGTTGGTCGACAGATCTGTTAATTAATTTCTCACTGAATATTCAGAGTAATCGAAGCTCGAGGAACACGGTTGCCTTCGTTTCTTTCATCCTAGATTGCAGAGCACACATGTGCGTGTGTGTGTGAGAGAAGATTCGACAGCTGAGGACTTTGTGAGGTGTTTTAATTTACAGAACGATCGTTGCTAACGATTTACCCGCACTTCTGTTCGTCGCACGTGTGTACGCCTCAAAGGAAGATTTTACGAAGCGGTGATGTGAGAAATGATAAACGTTGAGAATGTGTTATTCGGAGCGGGAATTGAATTTATGGAATGTGTAATTCGGAGGTGAGTTAGCTTCGTTTAAATTCAACCTCGTTCCTTGTGAAACTCTTTATTGAGGTTTGTGATTGAATAAAATATTTTTAACGATTTTGAAAAATTACATGTTGGATCAACCGGGAATCGAACTCGGGACCTTCGGCTTAGCAAGCCGAGGCGTTGCGCACTACGCCAACTACTCCCTCTCTATTCTCCCTTAGAGGTTTCCTATTTGGGTAACGAGGCCCCGATACTACTGTATCTCGAGTTTTTTTGGAAAAATTGTCCGCTATTGGGAAAGTTTTAAACTCGAGGATCACATTTCCTGAAAAAAGCTTAATTTAATCCAACCTCATTCCTTATGAAATTCTTCATTTGAATTTATGGCCGAATAAAGGGAGTATTTCTAAAACTAGCCATATAATATGCACTACTTTTAATAATTCCGGAAAATGTATCACCTTTCCCAAGGAAAATCTACCGCGCTAAAATTTTCGACTCGAGGATCTTCATTCCTTATGAAATTCTTCATTCCAATTTACGTCTGAATGAAGTAATTTAAAATTTAACAAAACAATATCCGCTACTTCTAATAATTCCTGAAAATGTTAAAAATGTATCAATTTCCTAAAAAAAGAAAAAATCTGCGATGAAATTTTTCCGACATTTCCTCAATAAAAAAGCGAAGAATTCTTCTTCGACGAGGCTCGTCTAATTCACCCCGCTCTAAAAAAGCTTTCCACGCTGAGCAATTTTCCGCTACCAGCGTAATATCCAATTTCTTCATCGTGTCGAACGAGACGCGGAAAACGTAAAGCTCGTCAGAGTAACGCGAACGAAACTAAGTCAAATAATTAAAAGTTTCCACGAAGAGTGGATCATCCTGGTCCATTTTTCGCGAGCATTATATTTCCATAATGTTTTCCGCGTGATCTTTTCCCTCTCTCTCTCACTCTCACCCTTCTGCCACCCTCTTTTCTCTCTCTCCTCCAGCTGTCCCGCGAAGTTGCACCGAAGGGTACCGATGATTAAATTTAAAACTCCGGGAAAACTAATTTTCCAGCCTAGGTTGTATCAACCATCTCGTGTACCCTCTTCTACGAATTAGCGAAACAATATTCTCACAGGCTTTATGAAATTCGTCGCCCCTGGCGCGATTCTTTGACGGTCAAAGCACGTCGAATTTATCCTGTACACACGCAAAACACTCCATCTCGTCGATATTTTAATATTTCCTCCTCGTGTTGTTTGTGTGCTGGAAATTTCAATAAACCATTGCTTCGATACCTCCGCCAAGCATCGATATATTTCAATATTTTCCAATATCTTCTTCGTAGAAAGAGGTCCTCGTCTCTCTCTCATCATTGATATCTCAGGATTTTCTTATATCCGAGTAATTCGAAGCTTCGAATACGTCCAGATCTATGTGAACAGAGTGATTCACTCGAATGGGAACACCACACATATTTTCACCGCTCCTGGATACAGGGAAAATTGTTCCAATTGTTCGACGAACGGAGAAAAGAAGTAGGTATATGAAAATTCATCTAGATTTTCGGTGAATCTTTCCTGATGAATCGGAGTTTTGTGATTTGATGTACGAAAAAGTTGGAAAAGTATCGAAATTAGTTTTTCCGTTTTTTAGGGGTTTTGATGAAAATGAAAATTCACTTAGATTCACTGAATTTTTGCGATTTAATTTTCCGAAAAATTGGAAAAACACGGAAATCAACGTTTCCACATTTCTCGTTGATTTCAATGTGTTTAATCCTCGACAGGTATGTCAGCCGCCCGACCCTTAGATTTCTTAGCATGTAGTTCTATTGTATATATTTTTCGCCTTCGCTCGTTTCGTAGCAGCGGTAATTTTATGACGCCACGGCAATCGTAGTCTTTCAATCTAAGAACTTGCTTTTACCTTTTATTGCCCTGTTTTCGACTTAAAATCTTCGCCCCTTTTTTAACTTGTACATTTTTGCATTCATACGGTCACCAGAGCCGAAGCTACGGTCATTGTTCGAGGCACTCGGAATTCCCGCGTGCGTCACTCAAGGGTACGCTTGGTACCTGAGAGTGACCTATGGTCTGGGGGGTGGCATTTTCGTGTAGTTTTTCCCACCTATGATTTTAACCAATAGTTTTCGCCAACCACCCTCCTCCTAATCACGGAGGTGGTCCTTCGAAGACGAACCATTAGATTTAGTCGGCACACCACGTGCTAAATTCGACAAGGCTCGAAAGTTGGTTGCAACTACCACGAGCACATCATAACACAATGGATGGAGTTTAATTTTGCGTAGAAGAAAATTATTTGTTTTACGTAGATTGTTGGTAAATGGAGTGTATTGATCGACGAGTAATTTGTCCAAGAGTGATCGAGAAAAGGGAAAAATTCTAGGAATAATTGGTACAGGAGGTCGAAGAGTATTTCGGTGGAAGTTGACACTTTTCGGAAATAGAAACATTTTCCGTGAAATAAGAGAGAGAGAGAGAGAGAATTCAGCAGGTTGAGGGGTTGTAAATCGAATAATTTCCAAACGTAATGCGAAAGTCTGGCGAAGCATTAACACGTTGTGACGTTTAATTTTCGTAATTCTTTCGTAGCGGAACTCTGCTGATCCCTGCAGCTGAATCCGCGTCATAAATTCGCATTACGAAAGTTCATCTAGATTTGGCGAATCTTTCCTAATGAATCGAATTTTTTTTACTTAATTTACTGAAAAGTTACAAAATATCGAAATCAGGTTTTCCATGTTTTTCACCAGTTTCAATAGAAATGTAAATTCACCTAATTTCTCTTAATTCAATTTATTAAAAACGTATAAGAATACCGAAATTTGCTTCTCTATATTTTTCACCAGTTTCAATAAAAATGAAAACTCATCTAGATTCACTGAATATTTCCTAATGAATTAAATTTTTCTCATTTGATTTATTAAAGAGTTACAAAGATAACAAAATTATTTCTTCCCTTCTTCACCCGTTTCAATGAAAATGAAAATTCACCTAGGTTCACTGAAGTTTTCCTAATGAATCGAATTTTTCTGATTCAATTTATCAAAATGTTAGGAAAATATCAAAATTAGCTTTCCTACATTTTCCACCCGTTTCGATAAAAATGAAAATTCATCCGGATTCACCGAATATCTCCTAATGAATCGAACGTCTCTTCTTTAATTTACTAGAAAACTGGAAAAACATGGAAATCAACTTTTCCACATTTTTCACCGATTCCAATGGAAATTCTCGTTTCGTTGGTAAATAATCGCGAGCAATAAACCGGTCGGTTGGAATTCGTACGTGGCAGTTGCCACGGATAGTATATACCAGTGGCAATAATTCTCGAAGCGAGAGAAACGCGGCGAGCAATTAAAACTTTCCACGATGTCAGACTCACTGGCAACAACAGATTGCATCTTTCGGAAGCGAGAAACGGCGCAGCCTCGATACAGTTCCGATGAAAACGCCCTAGAAACGACATGTTTCCTTCGACGCGAGCTACAAACTGGCGTTCATTGCTTTTCCACCACCACGATATGCGGAATGCAACGTGCGGCATGTTTCTCCGTTACGTTTCAACGGAATTGTGCAAAGAGGGAACAGGTAGATTACATTCACCTTCGTTATTGATACAACGATGGGTTTAACAACGAACGGTACATAAATACCGCGCGAAACACCAATTCCTGCGGTGTAACAAGAGTGACGTAATTTATCAGGAGAGACTTCACCGAAATTTTAATTAATCATTTCGAATAACAGGTGTGTAACAATGGACGTAACGAGTCGCGTAGTTTACGGTGAAAAAAAGGTTGGAAGTAATATGTGTTGCGTTGATTTAGCAAATTTTACAATGGACCGCACATTGTGCGGTATAATGAACTTCGTAACTTTTAGAACATTTTTTGGAAAACTCTATTGTTGGAGAATATGAAAATAATATCTACGTAAATTATTGGTCGTAATTCATCGCGTCGAATATTTCCCAACAATTTTACCATATTTTACTGGAATTAATAAAGTACAAGCTACCTTCGAAGTACGGCGCGAGAGACTGTTTTCCTCAAGAAATAAAAACTGAATTTTAACTCTTTTTTTTAACGGAGATCCACGAAACATTTTCAAGAACCACTTGAAACCACTTCAATTTACCTACCGGTGATAAAAGCGTCGCTGTGAAAGGTTCACGGATAGAAGCCACGAAAATTCGAGTTAGCAAGGGCGGAATTTCGGAAAGTGTTACGGTGTGCGGTTCGCCGTGCGTGCGGTGGACATTTGCGTTGGGATCGTGTCCGAAATATCCCTCTCAGGTATTGCGGGCAACAATGAAATTCAAATCGTGATCGATACTGCGAGAATGGGAATTTCGTATGAATGTTTATAGCAGAGTGAGAGTGAGCTTCGCGAGTTAGAGGTGCGAGAGAAGGGTGTATCGACCGAGTGCTCGAGAATTAGGGTGTGAAAGAAGAGTACACGGCTACTGATGGCTTAGGGGTGAACGTGAGTGAATGTGTCTCAGGGATTCCTGCGTGCTTTTGTCTGGATTCGGAGAAAGGGACAGTGAAAC
>NW_017100262.1:3607007-3622281 GCF_001263275.1 Habropoda laboriosa
ACAGGGCGACTAAAAATCAACCTCGATTTTTTTCACATCCTATATTTCTTTACGGAAGCTAAAAGAGCATTAAAAATTGAATAAAAAAGTACTAAGGTACGATAGGTTTAAAATGAGTATTCATCGAGATATGTGCGATGAAAGTTTCTTGAAAAAACGCTCCAAACGTTGAAGACACTCACACGTCCTCCCACGTAAATTCAATCACGAATATCTCAGTAAGTATCCATCTTAGACTTATCACACCTTAGTACTTATTTACTCAGTTTTTAATGCTCTTTCAATTGCCGTAAAGAAGTACCGGGTTTTCTGTGAAAAAAGAATCTACCGAAAATACTGTAGATTGACGAAGGGGAAACAACGTGAACGTCGATCTCGTTTACGCCACTTACAGCGTCGGGTAATTGTCCGAGGTGCTCTGTTGCCGGAAAAAATAGCGGCGACGAAACGCGGGGGGAATTTTCGTTCGATCGACGCACAACCCCGTGTAAAAAAACTGTCCCCGGGTGTCCAGGGGAAACGTTTACACGCGAGACTGGAAGCTGTTTCGAGCGGCAGAGGGAAACACGAAACGTGTACGTTTGACGTGGTGAATGACGGAGTGCGTGGTGATCGATTGGAGCCTTTTTCGGCTCTGCTTTAGAGAGGTTCGTGTGTCGGTGAATGGAGGGTGACAGGGAAGGGTGATTTCGAGGTCGAAAAGGCCAGTGACGTTCGATTAGAGGCTGCTGTGTAATTAAGAATTCATCGTCGGTTTGGTAACGTGTGATGGATTCATTTGTGAGGGAAAAACACCAGCTGTTCTGTTATTCTCCTTTCTTCAAAAAAAAAAAAAAAAAATGAAAAACTTTCGAATAATTTCGTCTCTATCGAGAATATTTAATGCAATTGTAATTTCCACGAAACATTTTTGGTACGTCGTTAATTAAATTCAAGGGAGAATTCGTGTGGTCGATATTACACAAACGACACTCTTCCCTCGAAAATATAATTCAAATACCTCGCGCGAAATTCAATTGACGTTGAAAGTAGTTAAATAGTATAATACAAAGAGTGTGCGTCAACAGGGATATTGTACTACTTTCGCTGATTGAAGATAGCACACCTTCTAACCGGTCCCGCTTCATTTATTTGCCCCGGCCGTCGTTTAAAATACAAACTTCACATGGTATATCTACATACGCCGTGGAAATATTCCCCGACCAAGTATCTCATTATCGAGAGTCCGGCTTAAACGTTCGTTTAACTTAATTCGATCAACAATTCAATTATTCCTGCGATTAGTTTCGACAGAATCTCCAAACTATTAGTCGACCGTTAAACAGAACCAATTAATCTCTCATTAGGGGAGCGGGAAATTCGCGAATAAAATTTTCCCCGCTATTATTAAATCCCGAGGCGTGTGCACCCTCGCGCCGCCTCTTCCAACGCTTTTTATAGCACACCATAAAATTAATACAGACCGCTTACGGTGATGTAATTGAATTACAAGGGTTAATGTGGGTCGCTTTGAAAATAACCGTAATACCCTGTCCTAGCCTCTGACTCGGTTTATTCTACAATTCCCCTGTCACTGTTCATCTCTTCCGCCCTTGCCTTACATCGTCGCCGGGTTTATCCACGATTTTCACTGGAAAAGTGGTGTTCGATCGTTTCTCACTTCTGTTTCACCCCCCTTTGGAATTATAAATTAGACGTTTACGGTTAAGTAGAACATGATTATCTTTGATCAGCCGGTAACACGATACAGCCTTCCGAGATACTAGAGGCACAGTAGTATAGGTCGGCGCTTGATCAGACAGGTAACGCAACACTGCTAGTGATCGCTTAAGTAGAATACGCCGGTGTATAGTCAGACGTGGTAACAAGGTCCAACGTTCCATCGATCTGGAGACCTTGAATCTACGATATTCCACGAAGCTGGGCAAGGTGAATCTTTTTCGAAAGTTTTCAACCGCGGGAGGAACTTTTACCGCCCCCTAATGTCTATCTACGGGTGTATTATGACCCTTCGAGGAATCCAACAACTTTCGATAACCATCGTGAAGAACCTCGTAATTTTCTCAACTTTTCCAACCGTCTATAAGTAGCCTTTATCGAGTTCTACGAACTTTCCTTCACGTATCTACTTCCAGCGTTACACGCGGTGTTCTACAAGCTCTCAATTACCGCGCAACGATAACGCGACCCGGCAAAAGTCGATATCGCAAAGTCGCGTACGTACCCAAATTTCCGGGTGGAAAAAGTGAAACGCCAATGTGTGAAGGTGGAAATTTTTACGAAATAAATGTAACTACGTTCGCTAGGAGTGTGTGTAATTTTGAGAGAATCAGGCGTTGAAGCTTTGGAGACACGCTGCCTCGAAAAGCTCGAGAAGTTCTTGTTTAATTAAGTTCGTTAAAATCGTGTTTAGAACCCCCTCCTCGGCCAGTATTTCCATAATTCATCGTATAAAACGGCGAGCCACGTACGTTTCGCGTTTAATTCGCGAGCTTGCGACAACGCGAGCTTCCTGCAACGGTTAAGAAAGACATTCTAGCAGCAAGGCGAAACACATTTGGCTCGACAGCGGGAAAAATTAATTGCTCGACTTCAACGACTACGCTCCTCGACGACTTCTATTAATTCGATTCCTCCACGTCCTCGTGTTTCAATTAACCGCGTCGTATTTCACGATAATTGACGTGTACCCTGCCTCTATAGCGATTCATTTGACGGCACAATAACAATAACAGCAATGACGTTTCCGAGTGAAAAATTAAATCAAGCATTTTCGAGGATATCGCGTTAAATCTGTCGAGGTATTCCTGGAATATGCATGAAATTTTCGTAAATTGTACCGAAATAAAGGAAAAGAAATAACAACGAAAAATGTTGCATGGAGTATAATTGCAATCAAAATCCATAGTTTCGTTTCGAACGTCAAATATGTACAGAAATTCTGCCCAGCGATTAAAGCGTTTTAACGAATTTTCCAACGTTTACCTACGGGTCCTGACTTCGCCGCGCGTAGATCGCGTTATTCCGTTTCGTTTGCTTGGTAAAATAGTTCCTTCACTGGTGGCTCGCGATTGAATGGACTCGAAAATCTCCACGCATTCAATTTGTCGACGGACCCAAGCGAGTGTGATCCACGCGGTAAATTCAGAGCGCAAGAGAAATATGTATAACCAGGTCGAAACAATGACCAGCTAGTGGTGGGGGAAGACGGGCGAAGGAGTGGGGTAAGGTAGACATGGGAGTGGGGGAAGATAGACGTGGGAGTGGGGGAAGATAGACGTGGGAGTCGGGGAAGATAGACGTGGGAGTGGGGGAAGATAGACGTGGGAGTGGGGGAAGATAGACGTGGGAGTGGGGGAAGCTTCATCAGCGATGCGAAAAGTGTGCAGGCTATAACACCGCGGAGCGAATGAAAACTTGGGAAAAAAAACACACTCGATCGAAGCAACAACCGCGGGTAATACGATTTTAATTAATATCGAGCGAATCTTTATTACATCCGATACCAAAAAGTTTCCCGTGTCAACCTCAATAAATGTATATCTCTCGATCAATTCCCCATACACGAGAAATATCGCATGATTACCTTCATCGATATCAAAATTTTATTTCCACCGACATGACCCGGGTGAACGTGATGAAAAAATGTGCCAGTGAAAAAGAGGGGAATATTAAAAATCGAAGCAACTATGAGGAATAAGTGAATTAATTCAGAGATCTGACAAATGTGTCGATGAAAAGAAAATAATACCATAATTTTTTCTAACATTCTTTCTGAGAAACTTTTGACCACCCTGTATGTGACCAATTCTCGACAATTGTCGTTAACGACGTTACGCAGTTGATGTGATATTAAACTCGTTATAAAAGATTAGGAAAAAAGGGAAACATTCGAAGCTTCGGCGAACTCGCTAAAGTTGAACACACTCAACTATAGTCGTTGCTTCCGTTCACCACCGGCTGACATTCCCAGCCGCAGAGAAGGAATTCTACACGGTCCCAGTTTTCACCTGCAACTCGCTCGCTCGATCACCGTGAAACCAACAATTTCTACCACGGAATTCCATCCGCCGTTCCGTTTCTACCTCTGCGCAGTCGGCAAACCGGAATCGAGCCCTATTTCACTGCCGTACATCCGCCATTCTACGTGTTTCCTGACGGTGTACACTACAATGATGTTTTCCTCTCGACTTCCCGGCCGCGTGTCGTTATCACAGACACGCTTCGACGAAGATCCCTTTTTTCCTTTCGTCTCTCTATATTTTTTTTTCCTTTCTTTTCGCGCGATGAAACGTGTCATGTTACAACGGCCCGGACGTGTTCCCCCAGGTTGAACATATGCGTCGAACGGGAAGTTCGTATTCGTTCCGGGGTGTATCGAGTGACAAGAGTGACTTGTACATACATAGAGACGGGTTTTCTCATCTTTCAGCTCGTGTTCGCGTGTCATCGGGATTATTACGCTTTATGGACTCGGTGACCGTGATCTTTAGGTTAGCTACTTCGCGTGTACTTCGTCCATTATGCAAATTTTAACACGTTCACTGTGAGAAGTAGCGGTAGAGTTAATTATGCTTGACCGTAGGCAAGCGTGATTTCTCACGCCTAGATAGGCTAACTTGAAGTCTAATGTTTTTGCTGTTCCAGGCTGAAAAAGAGTCTGAAAAAATTCTGGGATACTTGTCGAAGTCTCTACTGTACTGTACAATTGTTCGTCATGTCAAATGTTTAAATGTTTTTTCAATAAAAATAGAAATGCAAGAGTGAAATATCGCTGGGGTCATCGATGACCCAGATTGTCTACAGTCTCATACTTTTTGGGACACTTCTCTTAGATTTAAATAACACAGCTAATTTAATTATTTTCGTACCAATTTTAAATACAGGTTTCTTTCTGTGTCGATAAAATTTGCGAGTAAAGGTAAAAAGCTTGTTAGAACGTCGAATGAAATGGATATTTCAATACCGTCAATTTTCCTGTGACTTTTGGGATTAGATTAAATCAGGTTCGCTGTTAATGGATTTTTGAAGAAAGTTCAAGCTCCGAGTTTAACTGGTCTGGTGTGTATTAGCGGTGTTGTACGTGCAGCAGCGTTGTATCGGAAGCTGATATAAAGGGTGACCCATTTTCGCCTATAAATAAGCGCGCAGGCTGTTGGCATCCGAGTGCCTTTGAAACTGGCCACGATTTTTAAAACCGTGTCTGCTTTTTATAGTGTCGGGCTGATTAAGTTGCACGGCGAACCACTGCTACCGTTATATCAACCATACATCGACTGGTAAACGAAAACTGTTCGAGGCTACGCTTCGTTCGAAAATAAACCGACTAAATAAATTACGTTGAAATGAAATTTTATTTCTATCGTACAAAAACGTTAATCAGGAAACACTTTGAAAACCAATCGGACGATAATTCATTCTCATCATCACTCGTCCATAACAATCCACTCTATTCGAAACTCACAATTTCCACAGGCATCGCTGATCGAAAACGCTTGATTGATGGTCGCGAAACGGTCCCATCGAGTGCTCATGAATCCCATATTCGCGTTCCCCCAGTTTCACGACTAAACAACCCTCCCTTTCTCCAATTTCTCAACGTAATACGACAACCGGTGATTATCAAACACCCGGCGATTTTTTTTCCCACGGATCCGGGAGGGAATTAATCCAGCGACCACGACAGATTTTCGTGGTACGCGAAGCTTTCCAGCCTCGTTATTACGTACCGTCACTGTTGGAGCGATAATCAACGCCGCTGTACACGAGCGGCATAATGTAATCGATTAGTCTTGCTTCCGTTGCGCTCGCGAACCACGGCCTGCAATTTTCAGATTGCACTCGGTCGCCGCAGTCCGCCTAATGAACTCGAAATCTGACCGATACCCCCCGGTGCATGGAATCGGTGTCAGCCTTCTACCATTTTCGTTCCTTCAATCGATCTCCGTTGATTCGTTAATTAACGCCCCGAATGCTGCGGGTCGAATAGCGTTGGAGCTTAGGAGTAGCTTTGAAAAGCGTGGAATAGGGGAGAAAGAGGAGAAAAATAGGCGCTGGTGGAAATCGGTGAACGTTCAAACGTTCGGTTTACATTATTTGCGTGATTAGATGTTTAGAAGGGTGACAAGTAGGGAGAACGTTTGGGATCATTGTGCTTTGTAGGTTACGAACAAATTTTTAGGGGAAAGTTGGGAATTTTAAAAATTTGGAGAGCGGATAGCGGGTCAAAAGTGACCCAATGCTTGAAGAAACCACATTTTTTTGCTAGGCATTCTATTGTTTCATATTATACAAAATAATGAAGATATTTTTAACGTGAGGAGAGGAGAATCGTGACTCTGTTTCCGCCTTCTGAAAGTTAAGTCATTCGTAAACTGCCATTGCTCTCCACACGTCGATACAAAATTAGTAACAGATTTAATATTAATGTAAATTTGCAGGGGATTTGAAACTTTTCATTGGTAGTTTATAAAGTAAGAAAATGAGGAAGATAGAGATAAAATAGAGAAAAATGGGTGTAGCTAAAATCGACTAGTCTAGAGAATGAAGAGAAGGTCAAGAGAATAATGTGCGTGCAAGTTAGCCAGGCGCAGGGAAAGTCTTGAAACTGCTGAAGGGAAGCGAAGTGAGAGTAAAAGTGAAGACTGCAGGCGTAGAAACTTGAAAAAGAATTGACACAAAATTTTCCAAACTTTTATAAAGCAACTAAGTAAATTATTTAAATGGCAGTTCACTGTGTTTGGAATTACGGAAAATGAAGGAAGGAACAACAGAGATCTCCGGTGAGGCAGTAGTATAATAAGAAAGTTTGACGAGCGAAGAACGATCGGACGAAGGATATTTATCGCGGCGCAATCTTCAAAGTTGCAAGCTTAGAGGACGAGCGAGTGAACTCGTATTTATCACGCTCCAAATTTCCGAACCGCGAGCTTAGAGAATCGATGAACTAGCAAGGCTTCGCCGTGCCATAAAGCTCAAAATCCGAGGCTCCAGGGATCAACGGCCAAAAGAGAGATCAGTGAACTTCCGCGTTCCTTCGCCCCGGTATTAATTAACTAATTAGCGATTCTTCTGTAGGTGATCCCGAAGGTGTCGCCCGAGGTTTCATTCGGTCAGTTCTCCCCGTTGACCTCGATTCCCCCGGTCCGCCACGACGAAATGAAAGGGCGACCAGAGAGAGAGAGAGAGAGGGGAGAGCGCATTGAAAAAGCTTGCACGATAGTTCCTCGTTTTTTCTTCCCCTTCGTTCCCCTTTTCTTTCTTTTTGTTTTTTTTCTCTTCTCTTAATGGGGCGAGGGAAATGAACGTGGAGCACCGAAAATCTCGCGGTCCCTTACGGATTTTCACTCAATATCTTCTGACGAGAGATCGCTATCCGTGGCAATTTCCTTATTTACGACGGCGAGTTTTTCCACCCGGTTTCCCTTTAACCGCACGCGATTTATCCCGCGGAAAATTGGTATTTACGAGAAGGACATGGCGCGCTCGTTTGCGTAGCTTTTTCGTCAAAAATAAATTCTGTGTCCGTTGGTGAGAGGGGGAGACAGAGAAAAGTGGAAAAAGGAAGGAAAGAGAAAGAGAGAGGGGAGAAGAAAGAAGAGAGAATGGATTTATTTTTGGAACTCCAGTTTTAAGAAAACATAAAGAAGGAAGAAGAGAGGAGAGAGTGAGAGAAGGGAAAAAGAGAGAAAGAGAGAGAGGAGAGAAAAAGGAGAGAAGGGATTTATTTTTGGAACTCCAGTTTTAAGAAAAAATAAAGAAGGAAGAAGAGAGGAATACGCAGAGTGAGAAAGGAAGCAAAAAGAAGGTAGAAGATAGGGAACGTGAGAGAAGAGAGTTATCTGTGTGGGAAGTGCGGTTCGATGAACAGAATCGAGCATATCTGCTCGGGGCATAACGAAATTCGTTTCGAACCTGGCCTCGTAAACTCCGAGCAGGACTCGCAATTTTCAGATTAAAAGCGTCACGCTGCACGGAGGTTAAACTGGAACAATCCGCGACGACTACGACGACGACGAGAACCAAGAGGAGGAGGAATTTGTTGCGTCGAAACGTTGCGTGGCCTCGTAAAAATCTTCCCGTTTTACAAGGCAGAAACGGGACAGGGCTGTTTAATATACCCTTTCCTCCCACAGCTTCTCCGATCAATTTGTCGGAATTACGTCGTCGACGATCCAGCACCGAGTCAACTTCAAACATATTTCGATACACGCATGTCTCAAGAATATAACAGAGAAATCGATAGTTTCCGTGGAACGAATTAATTCCAAGAATATTCTCCGTCGTTACAAAGAAACCCTGTAATTTTATCCGCATCGAAATAATTAACTGCATCGAACAGTTGTTTGAAGTAGTACAAGTATAAGATAACGACGGCGTAGCATAATATGGTGATACTTAGATTAGGCTCAAACAGCAGTCACGTGACTCTACCTCGTCCTTCATGCAGTAATCATTATAATAAAACTGCGTTCACTTGTGTACAAGTTTATCTGCATAATAATTCAAACGTTGTTTTTTCCATTTCCACGTGTAACACGATACGTTGGAAAATGTTGCTCGATACTTTCATTAACCCTTTGCACTCCAAGCATCTCTCCATGAAGTTAATAGTGAAACTTCTGAGAATCCAAAGTTTTGCTTTGCAGAAGAAAAACAAAAGCGTAAGGGGTTTCAGTTTAAACAGTGCTTCGTAAGATAATTTAAAAAATACTATATTTATTCCGTCATTGACTACGCGGCTCAATTTACTCTCCTCTATCCTTACAATTCTTATGCTTCTTACATTTCTGCCCGCAGTGCTCCTAACGCGTCCTTATATGCCGGCTTTGACGCCCCTCTTTTGCCTTTGGGAAACCCTGGCGCAAGTTGGGGGTTTCTACCCGGCAAGGACCGCGTCGCGCGAACACGTGGCTGGGTCCTTCCTGACCCAGCCCTTAGCGCGTGGGGGAGTCAAGACGTTGGGACCTCTCGGTCTGCGGGTCATAGAGCAGCGCGAGTCCCAACGCTCCCTCGACCATACTCTTGTGGTGACTGATCCGCTGGCGATCCGGTCCGACACGCGTGAGAGCGTGTGGCGCGTACCGGCGTGGCGTGAGCGAAAAGCGAAGCGTAGAAGAGTTGAAGGTGGCGCACCGAGGCTCGAGCTGGCTATGCGACGGTGTATACATTTTTTTCCTGACGAATTGATCCCACATATACGTGCCTTGACGCCCCTCTCTTGCCTTCGGGAAACCCTGGCGAAATTTGGGGGTTTCTACCCAGCAAGGACCGCGTCGCGCGAACACGTGGCTGGGTCCTTCCTGACCCAGCCCTTAGCGCGTGGGGGAGTCAGGCTTTGGGACCGGGTTCCTCCGCAGACCGATAGGTTCTCCATGTCACCATAACAGCGCCATCGGAGTGCAAAGGGTTAATATTGTCAAAATAATTCCTGTTTCACGTTCTTTCGTATTTACATTGTCCAGAAGTTCTTTGCTCGACGAAATTCGTTCGTTAGGTGGAATTAGTCGACAATCATCGATAAGTACACTTCGATAACCAACTCGCGTGTAGAGCAGGTGAACAGAGATTCGGGGAGATCAGATTCGGAAAAACAGAGGACCAGGTAATGGAGCTTCTCGGGTTTACTGCGTCGTCGGGCGATAGGTCCCACAAGCGCGGGTGACAAAATAATGCAGCTCTACTCTCCTGTTATTGCACCCACGAGGACCGGATTTAAGGTTCTTAGTTTCGGCAAGCTTTTAGGCGGCGTGCTTTTAATCACCGTGGAATATGTATTAGTAGTAAATGCTGTTGGCTCCGGCCAGAACACGCCGGTTTAATTTCTGACTAATTGCCGGAGCCTGACCTCGCATGTGCAACTTTTTCACCGGCAGAACACGCCACTCCTCTGATCTCTCGCTATCGCGGAAGCTAGTTGGCGATATAAATTTTCAAAATGACTTCGGAGCGTAATTAGAGAGAAACTGAAATTGCTCAGAAGTTGGAAGAAATAGTGGAAATTCGCAGATATTATCGTGCAGAGCATACAATATGAGAAAAATAGGAAAAAATGTATAATTTAGAATATTCTACCTCCGCTGAGCAAATGAAGAAGAGAATCATATTTGTGATGTCAAAAATTAAACGCAAAGAAACAGGTTAAAATTTATCGTTAAGCAGTGCCACGCGAAATCTTTCTTCAAAGTCATCCAAGAATCACAGAATCGATTAAAAAATGAAGCAAAGTAGAAAATACAAAGTGTAATACGAAGAAGATTGAAATTTGGAGAATGAAGAGGTTGATAGGTTAATTAAAATGGCATTTTTAGAGGAATAATTAGAAAATTCGTGGAACGACAAGAAGAGCGGAATTTCTAGACGAGTAAATTGGTATTTTTCGCACACGCCGTCTATCCAGCGATCTCGCGTCTAGGTTGGAGACACTCGAGGACGATTAAACGTGGCTGGCCGTTCGATCCGCTCCTAGCCCCGATTCCCCGCGCCGGTTCGTGATTGTTTCGAACGAGTGCCACTTGCTGTAACCGTCGAACGTGACTTTTACTTAACCAGACGGCGGCCCCTTTTGTTCCGCCGCTGGAAAATCCAACGGGCCGACGCATCCAAGTGTCGTAGACCCCGTCTTCCGGTCCACTTGCCAACCCCACTCTCGCTAAGGTGGGAAAAGAGAGTCGTTTGCTTCGTAACCCAGCGGGCACGGGAGTACGTGATCTGCCGGTAACGAATGAATTTTCCCAGGTGAGAGCCGTAACTCGCTTACTACGCGAAATATTGCGGAGAAATTGGTGTTCTGAAGCTTGAAAAAATAGAAAAAAGAATTGGAAATGGGACTGTGGCGTCGGGAGAAGTTGGTGTTTTAAAGTTGCTCTTTAAGAGTCCTGAGATTGAAGAATCCTGAAAATTTGGGGGTTTGAGAATTTTTGGAAGTTCGAATTGGCTGAAAGTGTGAATTGTGGGGTGGAAAAAATGTTACAAGCGTCTTGGAAATTTGGGAGTTCCGGAATTTTTGGGATACGGAGATTCGAATTGGCAGAAAATGTGAACTTTGGGGTGGAAAAATATTATAAGCGCTCTGAGATTGGAGAATTTTGAAGATTTTGGAAGAATTGAGAATTTTTGGGATATGGAAAGTCGAATTTGTAGGAAGTGTGAATTTTAGCATGGAAAAAATGCACCTTGGAGATTTGGGAAGATCTGAGATGAAAATTCGAATTAACAGAAAATGTGAACTTTCGTGTGGAAAAAATGTTAGCAGCACCTTAGAAATTTCGGAGTTTAAGAATTTTTGGGATGAAAAGTCAAATTGGCAGAAAACGTGAACTTTGCTGTGAAGTACATATTGTTTACATTTCGACACTGGATCTTTTATATTCACAAGCGTCCCGAGATCGAAATATCTCGAAAATTTCACAGTTGGAAATTTTCGAAAGAACATGAGAATTCACAACTGACCAGGTGCAAAGACAACTTCCCCCGCGGTTAACCTAATTCGTCTCCTTCCGGACATCGCAACTTCCACCGGAGGATTTTTCAAACTCCCCGGAATCCTCCGTAATCCAAGATTCAAGGGTCAGCACGGTCACAGCGGATTACACCCATCCGCCAACCCCTGGGCAAGAACCCCCCGTAACACGAAGCTAAACAGCGGCGAAACAACGGAAAGCAAGCTCGAAGGAAATATCAAGTCTGAAAGAAAAATCGAAAAACTCATTACAGAATTAATAGCGTTCGCCTGTACCCCATTACAAGCTCCAACGACACCGAGGCGAATTCCATTTACGAGCACAATCCCGCGGAAAACAAATCGCTTTCCGGGAACGAGCTCCATCAACTCCAATCGCTCTGCTACACACACACACACGCGCGCAGAAAACAGCAAAAAAAAAAAAACCCAGTAGAAAGAAGAAAAAAACACGAAATTATTGTTCCCGGCTAATACATCATCGGTGATACAACAAACGCAGCGACGAGGCGATCCATCAAGTGTGTAGCCGAGCGGTGCGGCATTAAAATTAACCAGAAACGGTGAGGAATTAATCGCTACGGCGCTGCACGAACACGTCCGTGCGAATAATTATTTCGCGGGGCTCGCAGACACCGCGCGGAAGCCGGTACGCGAGAGCGGAATTCCAAAACGAGTGAAAAATTAATTATACCCGTGGCACGAGGGAGAGAGAGAAAGGAGGAAAGGGATGGAGAAAAAGTGGAGAGGGTGAGAAGGTTTCTAAATTCTTCATGGGGCCTCGACACGCCATACTTGCCCGTCCCGTTTCGCCGTTCCAGCGACCCTTTAATCCGGTTTTCGATCCGAACCTAACCTCCACAGGGCGCCAGAGAGAAATAGAGGGTTGAGAGAGAGAGAGAAAGAGGGTGAGAAGAAGGGACACAACGGTTTCATGGGCCACTTCCCCCAGACGCGACGCGATGGATGCTCGTTTAATGCACGCGCCTAATTATCTTCCGGCTGGTGAATAGGCTCGCGTGCCTGCGATGCCGCTGGTACTTGAACCGCGCGTCGCGAGCTCCGCGTTTTGCTAGAATTGACGGTCATTGGGTGCGGGCGGCTCTGCGGTTTCGGATAACGAACAGGGTTGTTGGAAGACTTGGGTAGAGGGGGAAGGATGGAGGGTTATGTTAATTGGAAATGCGAGATTAATGGAGATGATAGATTTCAGGAGGTTGCGGTGTATTTGGGTTAGGGTGTCTACATTTTGATATATTTTAACATTTATTGGACTTGTTGGGTGATTGAGTGGCATTTTATTAGGGTGTCCATGTAATGTTGCTTTTGAGGAGAGTTTTGAGGTTAGGGTGTCTACAGTTTGATGCATGGATTTTGTGAATGTAATATTTATTAGACTTGTTCGGTGATTGATTGAAATTTTTTTTGGTGTCCATGTAATGCTGCTTTTCAGGAGGTTCGGAGAATTTTGAGGTTAGGGTGCCTACATTCTGATGCATGTATTTTACAAATTTGATATTTATTAGACTCATTGGGTAATTGCTCCAATTATTTTTAATTTTGTAGTTTATAATTAGACTGGAATTTTATTAGGATGTCCATGTTACTTTTAAGGAGGTTTAGAGAGTTTTGAGGTTAGGGTGTTGGGCTGGGTGTTAGGGACTTGTTGGGCAATTGCTCCAATTATTTTTAATTTTGTAGTTTACAGTTAAACTGTAATTTTTTAGGACGTCCATGTTACTTTTGAGGAGGTTTGGAGAGTTTTGAGGTTAGGGTGTCTACATTCTGATGCATGCATTTTATAAATTCAATATTTATTAGACTTGTTGGGTAATTGCTCCAATTATTTTTAATTTTGTAGTTTACAATTAAACTGGAATTTTTTAGGACGTCCATGTTACTTTTGAGGAGGTTTGGAGAGTTTTGAGGTTAGGGTGCCTACATTTTGATGCATGTATTTTACAAATTTGATATTTATTAGACTCATTAGGTAATTGCTCCAATTATTTTTAATTTTGTAGTTTATAATTAGACTGGAATTTTATTAGGACGTCCATGTTACTTTTAAGGAGGTTTAGAGAGTTTTGAGGTTAGGGTGTCTACATTCTGATGCATCTGCTTTATAAATTTAATATTTATTAGACTTGTTGGGCAATTGCTCCAATTATTTTTAATTTTGTAGTTTACAGTTAAACTGTAATTTTATTAGGATGTCCATGTTACTTTTAAGGAGGTTTAGAGAGTTTTGAGGTTAGGGTGTCTACATTCTGATGCATCTGCTTTATAAATTTAATATTTATTAGACTTGTTGGGCAATTGCTCCAATTATTTTTAATTTTGTAGTTTACAGTTAAACTGTAATTTTTTAGGACGTCCATGTTACTTTTGAGGAGGTTTGGAGAGTTTTGGGGTTAGGGTGTCTACATTCTGACGCACGTATTTTACGAATTCAATATTTATTAGACTTGGTGGGTAATTGCTCGAATCATTTTTAATTTCGTAGACTAGAATCAGTCAGGAATTTTATTAATGTATTGCAACGTGGCACACTTTCAGCAACTCCTCCATCGAATTCACTTTGTGTAAATATTTTCGAAAGAGAAACTTTCCTTTCGATAAATTTATTATACGCGAATCGATTGTCTGTGCTGTCGCACGAAAGTTTTGCTACGTTAGCAAATTACAACGGAGGACAGAGCTACTTTAATCCACACTCAAGAAACTTAGTCTCCGATATACTCTTACATCTGCATTAAGAAAATTCACAAAGCTCACACTCCTAAAAAATAAGACAGCAAAGTGATTTTCCAAAATGATCACAAATTTACCGAAAGCCTCCTTCCTCTATCTACACTAATATTTACATCTAGCAAACTTTCCCCGTAGATGTGTTTGTTTAACGTCTCCCTTAAAGATCCTGTCGATACATTTTTTTCCATCAATATTGATCGTGTACCATAGCAAAATGTACGGGAGCAGATTGAAAATCTAACGAAACTCGATCGATCATGTGCAGGTCTCCTCAGGACACAACATCAAGATGCAATTCCTCCGCAGATTCCGAATCTCTTACCACGTAGAACACCGAAACAGCGTGGAAAAGAAGGAAGAGAAAAAGAAAAGGAAACTGTCTAGAAATATGGTAGAAATTTTAAGTACTACAACAACGAAGAACATCCTCGAGATAAGTTTCATTGTGCTCTGGCGACCTCCTTTCCTATTCTTTTCACAGCGTGCCACGAATACTTGGGGCGAGATGCTGCCTCTCTCCGTACGCTTCGACCGATAAAACCTTCGCGGAAATTAATTCCAGCATACTCTCTCCTCGAATCGATCGCGTTATCTTCGAGCCCGTCTGATCGCCACCGGCCGATAAAAGTTGATGATCTTTCTCGCGCGGGGCGCAAATTGCGCTGTTGCGGCTCGACTCGATTACAGCTCTTCTGAGTCTCTTGACCACCTGTTAACTGCCTCAGCTGGTCGAGCATCGCGCTGCCTGATCGATATCAACATAATTGAAACGGAAATTTAATCAGCACTCAATGAGCCAAACTATTAAACAACCCTTTCGAATAGTACGTGCAATTTCTTTTTACGTCGTGTTCATACGCGAAGCATCTCGTTAGAGTGTTCGTATAGAGCGCTACTGAGAGGAATAGTCTCCTTTGAGCGGATAGAAATCAACTGCGAAATGTTCTACCTTCGCTCATTTATCACGGGAAAATTTGTGAATGCTGACTTCGAGTTAATACTTTTTCGCGGATTTTTGAGAACAGTTTTCCTCTGTAATTTCAATTAATTTTTTTAAGAGGA
>NW_017100262.1:3622405-3647178 GCF_001263275.1 Habropoda laboriosa
ACGAGGAGTTTCTCCTTACACAGTTGTGTAAAGTACACTAACATTTCTCTCTCAATAGATAAATAAATATAAATTTCATCTTCAGAGAAAAATAGTCCCGAATTTTATTTAACTACGAATCAAAAATTTTCCGGAATTCTTCTTGTGCAGTTTCGGCTTATTCTTTCATGAGGAGTTTCTCTTTACACAGTTGTGTTATGATGTCTGGGACACTCTGTGCACTAACATTTTTCTCTCGATAAATAAGCGAATATAAATTTCCCCATTTTCAGGGAAAAATAGTCCCGAATTTTATTTAACTCTGGATCAACATTTTTCCGGAATTTTTCTTCCGCAAATTCGGCTCATTTCGACACCCTGCGTATTTTAATTTTTCTCTCACTAAATAAACGAATATAAATTTCACCTTCAGAGAATTTATCGTACCTTCGAATAAACATTTTTCCGCAATTTCGACTCATTTCGACACCCTCGATATCGTCATTTTTCTCTCTTCAATTCGTGACACATATTACGTACTATAACGAATTTATATCCATAAATAAATAAACAGAAATTTCTGACGAAATTAGCAGACTAAAAGAATTTCCCCAGTTGCTTGGAGAAACCTAACCATCGGGCGCCAGTTTTCTCGAGGAATCTATCGAGAGGCATTTGAACCGCGACGGGGGTTAATCGTACGCCAGGATCAACGAGAAGTAGAATTCGGAAATGGAAAGGGTATTTCTGGAAGGACGAAAGGGCCGCAAAGAAATCTCGAGAAGCCGGGAATTTTCGATCGGTCCGACTCGTTCGTCCGAAATAACTGGATCAAAGTGGCTGAGAAGCTCGAGGGAAACGTTTCCCCTCTGCCTCGAGAGGCGAAGGAGGAAGTAGCCCCGAAAAGCTCGAGATCAGGGACGTTGGAAGGGTAGCTAGTTTCGGCCAGTGCGTTTATTCTTTGCTCGATCTATCATGAAATACGCAAGAATACTCGAAATTCACCATAATCGTGCATCCCTCCCGGACAATTATGCAATTTCCTCCAACCACTTTATCACACAACTTAGCGTAATTTTGTTCGTTTCGATACTGTTTCTGTCTGCTTGCACTTCAATTTGCTGTTTCTAATGTAAACTTCCCTTTCTAGTGGTGTATTTTTGGTTAATTACGAAGGGGTTGACGAGCAATATTTTAGGATTATTTATTGATAGTTTAACGCAATTTCGTAATTGACATTGACAAAAATGAAGATTTTGAATATTCATGGGTTAATTTTCATATTATACATATTATAATGCTGGTATTTTAAATGTTATGAATATTCATGCCTGCGCTGTGTTTAATGGTTGCTTCGTTAGTGTCAGAATATTTTTGGGAATAACTGTACATATACATATCATAAGCAATTCAACTTTCTAAAAACTGAAAGTACTTTCAGAGGAATATTTTTAATATTCACGTAACAAAAGATTTTCAACAGTTTCTAAAGACGAATTACTTTAGAATTACCGAAGAATTACGTTATTAATAATTCTCGATCAACGCGAAGAATTTTTTACCGAAATACGATAAATTGTTAAGTGAAATATTTTTAATATTCATATATCGCGTGAAATATTTCCAACATTTTCGAAAGACGAACTACCGAAGAATTACTTTATTAGTAATTCTAGATTGACACGAAGAATTTTTTATCATTGCAATTTGAAGAAGTACGATAAATTGTCAAGTGATCAATTTTCCTAAATCGCAATTTTTCTACCAATTTTTTAAAACACATTTTACCCACATTTCATCGTAACTCGTTCCGCCAACGATAAGTTAACCTACCCCAACTAATCGAACATCGTCCTGACCGTTCAACAACGCTGGCGTTAAAAAAACATTCCGGATCTGTGTCAAGACTAACGTGCGTCGGCACGTTACAAAGCGAAACCATAAGCTCTCATACCGTATTCCCTTTCTGCATACCACATCGACCGTAAATGACGGCCATCGCGACTTTACAGAACTTTGTCAATGCTGGATCGATGACCGATTAATAATTCACCGTCCAGCATGAACGAGGCTAACTTCGCGAGCATCCTCGTCGAGCGTATCACTCCACTTCCACCGCTAATTTAAAACTAATCCCACGGAAAGATCTTCGAAATCGTTTTATTTTCGCATAATCTTAAAAGCGAAGAACATGCTTCCCTCCCTTCCATTAACCGATAAAAGAATTCTCGCCTTTGATAAGAATTTTTGAACCGTTTCGATAAGAAAACTTTAGAAAAGAGGTGACATAAATTCACCGTCGATTTTTACCGATTCCTTTATTTCAGCGGCTCGTAAAATAGCTCATTCGCTTTATCTGTATTCATATTTTCACGAAACAATTGATCCACCGTCGCGGATCAATTGTATTTCCCCGAACAAGATCGTCGCATCGACTCGAGCGTGAAAAATACTCGGGCAATCAGCATCGACACACGAGCATCCTCAAATTTCTATAAAATTTTGATCACCGCGCAGCCAGGCAGGCAAAGTTTAAAAGCCACGATCGAGGCTCGAGGACTCGAAGAGCTCGGTGTATAAAAATTTCACGACGTGGAATATTCGCGCGGTGAAAGTCAGCCGGAAAAACATTCTCCATAAACAAACCGAGGTGGAATCTTCCTAAATTCCCGCTCGAATGGAATTGCGTTAAACGAGTTGCCTTTATCGAGCATACACGCTTCCAACGTTCCCCTATTCCACCGCGATCGCGCTCCATTTAATAGCTTATGAGGATGCTGCGACGAGAAATGATATTTTTAAAGCGTGCATCGGCCCAGAGTTCGTTCAACCCCCGCATACCCGTGTGCTTGATTTCATGGACCACTTCCTCGATACGATCCTCAGCCCTTTAACTTTCATCAATGGCTACGCTAAACGTGTATCCGTGACGACGTCTTTGCACGTTCAACAGACGAATCGAACCGTTTCCCAACCGGTTCGCCATGCCTTCCGTTTACAATAGCTTCGGGAGATCTCTCGCCGCTAGAGTAACCATCAAAAGGTCCCTCGAGCTTTCTGAGAAGTTCTCCATGGGAGGACTCCGACTTTCTAGCCCTTCTATGCACCCCGAAAGTTGTTTTGTCCGACGTTTCGTCGCTTTGGAAAATCTTGCGACACTTGGGTGCTGTTGGGTGCACACTGTAAGGGTGCTTATTGTGTACGAAGTTTATATTTGCTCGAATGGTAGTGTTATACTGTAGGGGTGTTATTTAAGTGGTGTTTGTTTTTTGGTAGGAATATAGTTTCATTTCTGCACAATCTTGGTTTTTGACATTCTCTCTCGCAACCCTTTTTCCTCTCTTCGCTCTTGTCTTTTTGATTCACTTACCCAGGGTCACTCTCGATCGCAGATTTCTACAGTCAACCCTATGTAAGACGATGACCGCGAGACTCAAGACGCAGGGAGCCTTAAAACAAGGGTAACTGCAGACTACACCCCCACCACAAGACTTGCACTGTCCTAAGGGCTGAAGGGAAGGTATAAAAACGGGAAAAGGGGCTGAAGCGACACGCAAATTACCGACATTTAAGGGCGGTTTAAGCGCCCTTGTGTATTTCATCTTACACCTCCTGTAACGCGATTAATTCGTACCGCGTTATAGGAGGACCGTCGCAATTTTTGCTCCGCGTTATGAGAGTACCGCTTTATAGGAGGACCGTCGCAATTTTTGCTCCGCGTTACGAGAGTACCGCTTTATAGGAGGGTTTACTGTACACACATTCACACACTCTTGCCACGCGGAGATTTTCGGTCGCGACATCCCCCTTATCACGCGTGCATTTCATTAGGAAGAACTGTCACACAGCCCAAACACTCATTATTCACACCTCATTTGATCTAATTGCCGCACGGCCCAAACAATCTTTATTTACGCCTCATTCAATCCGACTGTCATATGGCCCAAACATTCATATCTCACAATACGGTTTATCGACGTACCCACACACATACTGTTCGGAAATTCGTGTTTGTTTTGACAGAAATTAATTTTCGAATTGAAGCTGGAATTGTGTATATAGTTCGAGGGGTTGCGTTTGTCGACCGGAGATAATTGTAGGCAACCGATGGGAACGTTAGGGTTAGAGAGAAGGAATCCGTTGATGGGTTAGATAAATCAATTGCTCGGACTGGGTTAGCCGGCCAGTGGATACGGAATTGCAGGCTGATCCATTAAATCAGTCAATTAACCAAGTGTTACTAGAGAGTAATTACCGATTGTATACATTATTCATCCGTTGGGATAAAAGTGGAACTTCTGTTATCTCAGTGAAACCTAATACAGGGTGTATCTACTAAATCTACAAGAGTGATATTCACATCTGCTTTAAGCTTCCCCGACCCCTTCAATTATTCAGTGCAATCTCTCAAGAACCAACTTTACCGACTTGCTCAATTATTAAGTCGTTAAGCGTAATATGAAGTGTCTTATCGGAGAGTCTTATGAAAATTGTTTTCTACCTTTAAACAAAAATTCGACGAACTTCAAGTGAAACCCGATGAAATTCAGAAATTTTCAATTTTTCGAGTAATCGTTGGAGCAATAAATTTACCTAAATTTAACCCTTTGTCTGCTATCAGCGCATGGAGTCGTTCAATAGTAATCTGGTCGATTACTATCGGTACTTTCAAATATTACATTTACATATCCTCTATTTTGCAAACATGAAATATAAAAGATTGGTCGGAGAAGCAAATTCCAGCGGTAAATTAATTCCTCGACATCTTTTACACATAGCGACTATTAAATACTACAACTCGACCGCACACAGGAGCCACTTTACTTCTCAGTGGCCAGCAGTCAAAGGGTTAATATTTGCAGACGTTTCATATTACGTATTTTCCAATCACTCCCAATTCTATTTTCGCTTCGATCTTATTTAAAAAATAATCACGAAGATTCTGTTCAATTCAAAATTCAGAAGAAAAGGTGTTATGATGTGCTCGTGGTAGTTGCAACCAACTTTCGAGCCTTGTCGAATTTAGCACGTGGTGTGCCGACTAAATCTAATGGTTCGTCTTCGAAGGACCACCTCCGTGATTAGGAGGACAAAACAACTATTGCTAATGGTCTAAACTTCTAAAAGGAGCGACTCTTGGCGTGGTCAGATGACTTCTGGCGTTCCCTTCCGCGAAAGGTCCCACGACACCTCCGTGCGAGGACGCATCGCGGGGGGTGAGGCTCTCGGATAGGTTGAGCACATTTTTCGATAGTGGTGGGGAAGGGTGGTTGGCGAAAACTATTGGTTAAAATCATAGGTGGGAAAAACTACACGAAAATGCCACCCCCCAGACAATAGGTCACTCTCAGGTACCAAATGTACCCTTGAGTGACGCACGCGGGAATTCCGAGTGCCTCGAACAATGACCGTAGCAGACAATAACGCTAAGACGCGCTTCGGCTCTGGTGACCATATGAATGCAAAAATGTACAGGTTAAAAAAGGGGCGAAGATTCTAAGTCGAAAACAGGGCAATAAAAGGTAAAAGCAAGTTCTTAGATTGAAAGACTACGATTGCCGTGGCGTCATAAAATTACCGCTGCTACGAAACGAGCGAAGGCGAAAAATATATACAATAGAACTGCATGCTAAGAAATCTAAGGGTCGGGCGGCTGACATACCTGTCGAGGATTAAACAAAAAGGAAATTCGAGGAGTGAAGAAGGGATCGATACTAGATCAAACGAGCCTCTTCCATTATCCCATAAAGGTTCTCGACCACGTCGCGACTTCTGGCCACTTCCCACCCCGTCCCAGACAGAATAAATCGACCCGGGCAATTTCACCCCGTGTGAAAATACTTTCCGCGTGGCCGATTACGAGCAGCAGGTGCGACGCGGTTTTGGGCCCCGTTAAAGGGAAGATTAACACCGTCCATGCAGCCCCCGTGTAAAGTCCAAGTTTTAGCACAAAGTGGCTGGAACGTGACTGCAACGACTCGTTTGCCACCGAGTCTACTCGCGCGGAAAGGGATATTAAGATGCGATCAACAAGCGACGCAGACACGCACATGCTTTCCTCAGCTTTTTCCTCTTACTTCACCAGGTGCACAGTCTGCTGCTTTCAACTTATTAACCGCCCCGCCGAATTCCCCTCGACGTTACTCATTTCGGTGTACGTTGCTTGTACGCTGCTCTCTATGCTACGTTTTATTGAATTTTATGGAAACTTCTTTCGCGCTTTTTTCGAGGGAAATTTGGGGTTTTTTAAACCGAGGCGATTTGTCTTTCGAGAGTTTTTTAAATAGTCGGAGTGCAGGAGAGTGATCACTTTTCTTCGATTTATTACTCCTCTCCAAGTTTGTTTAACCCTTTCTCTATTTTTTTCTGACTTCGGTTAACCAGCTTCGAATTTTTAAGTTTTCACGTTTGAACTGAAATTTACTGACAATTAACGCGAAAGAATTTTTTGACGGTGAATTAATCACCGGAGAGAGTAATTCTCGAGTGATTAGAAATTCGAAATTTAATATTCCGCGACCTAATGAAACAGTTTTTTTGAGTATTTGATGTTCCACGTTTGGACTTAATTTGCTGAAAATTAAGACGAAAGAATCTTTCAGCAGTGAATTAATCACTGGAGAGATTAATTTTCGAGTGATTAGAAGCTCGAAATTTAATATTGCAGGGACTAATAACGTTTCCGCGAATATTTCAAAATATTGCCAAATGTAAACAACGTTTTCTGCTTTTTCCTTTTTCATCAGTTTTTGAGAGAACGCGCCGTGTTTAGAAAATTCAACAGAGGACGGAATATTCCTCGCTCTGTACCGAGTTCTTCGGTATTCCCCGGGGAGTCACAATTGTCCCCGTATTTGGAGAACAGCGCCGCAGAAGTTGCGAAACGGTTTTACGAATGTAGCTTAAGACGTGGCGACGCCTCGGTGCTCGTGCAACTTCTAGCTGAGTTAAGAAGTTAAGCCCAATATGCCGCTAACGTAACATCTGAAATGCTAATTTTCAATGCCACCACGCGCACAACTGAATCTGCACACGCGTTACATGCATAGCGCTCCTAACTCCCTAAATCTGAATAAACGTGTTTTACAGTTATCACCCACTTTTACCTACGGCCATTTAAAAAGTAGATTAAAAATTTGCGTTGGAAAGTTCTGTTTCGGTGTGTACTAATTTAATCCTGGATTTTATTAGAAAAATTTTAATTCCTTCAGCTGATTTTGAAAAAGAAAGAAATAGGGAGGAATATTTGGCAATCTAACTTAATTTCTAAAGTTGCTGTCATTCTTAGAGTTTCTAATTTTTACCAACCCAAAGTTAACATAACACTATTCTCTTTATCTTCATTATATTTCTGCCGTTGAGGACGAAGAAACTCGAAGAAATACAATTGCAGGATAAAAATAAGGCGACTCTCAAAAACGACTTTACTGGCTTGCGTGTCATAAACGTGCTAGCAATTTGCACTTCGGAAGTTGTCCCTTGTACAAATTGCTAACCACCCGTGCTATTCAATACGGTGAAAATCATGACAAAGGGAATTCATTCAAATTAACCCTTTTGTTACGAGCGCCGGTTATAAAGGAAACACTGAAGAAGTATCGTCGAAATTTAATTCGACATCAACGAAGAGGCAGGAAAAAACCAAAGTCGAAGACTGGCCACTGCGTACCACTGGTCACCGATCACCCAAAGTAAACAAACTGTTTGAAATAAACAACGGTGTTTGGAAGAAGAGCGACTCGTCAGTGTGACGAAGTAAAAAGCTTGACAACACTAATTCAAAGGTGACAGGAATCAATTAAACGGTCCACGGGACCACTGAGAACAAGCTTGCAGTCCTAATTTCATCGCGTTTCCTCTAGTATCGTTATTTACCCGGTAGTAATTCCCGCGTTCCGCGGCTCGAGCACTCCTTCGTTGCCGCACAACGCAATCCGTTACCTAAGTTCCGGCGATAATTAAGTTCGAGTAAGCTGGACAGTTTTACTGGCGGCTGGTGCAGCCTGTAATTTGCATAGGGGTGGCGCGTGGCCAGAAGGCTAAGGTCCTCGTCGAAAGCGGGGTTGTACGCTATTACACTCCAACTTCTCTGCGTAATTTCTTTCTTAGCGATACGTACATTGGTCTCCTGACAGACGAGAGAGAGAGAGAGAGAGAGAAGAAAAGTGAGAGAAAAAGAGAAAGAGAGGAAAAGTGAGAGAGAAAGAGGAAGAGAGAGAGAGTGGGAGAGAGTTTCTCAATAGAGAGAGTGAGAGAGAGTTTCCCAAGAGAGAGAGAGAGATTCTCAATAGAGAGAGTGAGAGAGAGTTTCCCATGAGAGAGAGAGAGTGTTTCTCAAGAGAAAGAGAGAGAGTGTTTCAATAAAGAGTGAGAGATTCTCAAGAGAGAGATAGAGAGAGAGAGTTTCTCAAGAGAGAAAGGGAGAATTTCTCAAGAGAGGGAGAGAGTTTCTGAAGAGAGAGAGAGAGAGAGAGAGAGTTTTTCAAGAGAGAAAGAGACAATTCCTGAAGAGAGAGAGAGAGAGAGAGTTGCAAGACGGTAAATCGAAAAGGGAACCGAGAATTCGAGGCTCTACAAAGGAATACTTTTTCCTTTTTTTTAACAAAGTTGCAAGAAGGGAGTCGATGCAGTGATGTTCGAAAGCAAGGATCCTAGGAATGCGGGCGAACGTCCGTGTGACCAACGGGAGACTGTAGGAGTTTAAGGACGAACAATGTGTGGCGAGTGAGAGTTTTCGAGAGGGTAGAAGTTCCACGGACCCGGCCAGAGAGAAAGTATTCCGAGAGTTTGAACGGAGGGAACAAGTTTTCAGCGCAAAGGAAGAATCTGTTGTGTTTTGCACCTGCTTTTACTCCCGTAGAGGTATTTCTACGTTTAACACCGCGCTCTTAGAGGGATTCTAGCCGGTGTCTGTGAATCGACGTGATTCGAAACGTTTATTGGAAATCTCGTGGGAGATGGAATAGAGTTGGTTCAGGTTTAGGTTCCTTCTTAATGAACGTTCTGCTTCTGCTTCCTTAGCGATTGTCTGTTAGATTCGATCAAAGGTGTTAGAGTATTGCCTGAAGTCCTTGCATTACGATCAGATGTGATTACGAATTTAGATTTGATTCTAATTATAGTTCTAATTGTAAAATCGAATGCATATTGTAAGCAACGTTTATGGGGACTAGAAAAGTAATAAGCCCAAGGATTACAGTGAGAAGTCTTCGATGGAAATGGACCAGCTATTTATCTTTGATCCTTAGTATTCCTAATAATAATATTCCTATAATACACCTTATTGCAAGAAAAATAAACTTAGGACACGATAAAGCGAAACTACAGCGATAATTAATCTAAATACTAATTCGTAGGTCCTCCGCTATTTTCAATTAACTCAATTACTCGACTGTGTACGTACACACACACACATACCGTGAAACTGTAGCTACGTAGTTCACATGCACACACCGGTGTCTTCATTTTTCTCCAAAATTCGGCTGTTCGTTGTGTACTTGAACTCGGTATCACTTCTTCTCGTACGCAGAGGCAATTAGCGAGGAATTAGTTCACACGAAAATATTTAAATCGACTGGAAATCCGCGTATAATCGAAGGAAGCACTGAATTTTATACGAGACTACGACCGCGAGGTACGAGCGACGTTCGTCGAGGCACTCGTTCGACTGCCTCGTAAACACTGACTGAGGACGAGTCGTCCTGCCCGATTTCAATACACTGTTTGCCCGCAATTGTTCTAGGAAGAGACCTCGGGAAACTTGATAACATCGTGTGAGGCTCGTGATATTTTTTTCTACGACGAAAACAAAACACTCGAGTCAGAGTCGTTGAACGTACATCGGGCCAAACGTAGAGCTACGTAGACGTTCTTTTGAGAGTGAAACTATCGCGAGTTACTCTCGAGAGTGTTTCTCGCGAGTGTGTCTGAGAGCGACTTCTGAGAGTTGATGTGTTGCTTTGCAGTTTCCTATTCTCGAGAGAACTCTCCTGCGAGTAAAATGAACTGCGATGAAATGAAATTCGAAATTTTTCGAAAAAGAAATCAAGAAATAAACAGACGCTAATTTTTATCAAAATGGAATATACGTCAGTATCCGTCTTCCAGACGGCGTGAAGCGAGCATCTTGAAGCCAGGCCCAGCGCGCTCGGTGGAGGTGCCTCGACCCTTTGCGTTTTTCCCTGGGCCTGTTCGCGTAGGGGTGGGCAGGGATCGGCGGGACAACGCGTACTTACTCTTCACGAGACCCTTGAATTACACTTTTGCGAACGACGCCCGAATAACGCGGATATAGACTGTTAGCACAACTTAAATAAACGTAACACACGATAGGCTATTAACCAAAATGTATTATTTTATAAATGTAAGCGGCTGCTAAGGTACCCGGTTGTCTGTCTCGCTCGACGGCTATATTAAGAGTGTCCTCTCCTATCCTGCGCCTGCTCCGAAAAACCGTTGGAGCCCTCTCGTTCGACTTTCCGGGGAAAGGGCTTAGTTTATAAAGCGCCGAGCGCTTTCTCTTCCTGGGTGAGAAAGTCCAGGCCACCACTTCGCCGCCGAAATCTCGCATTTCTTACAAGACTTTGAATAAAATATATCACTGTGGAAACGTAGAAACGTTCCATTAATTTTACGCCCACCCTACTCCGAGTCAGAGTAACTTTTCTGACATAGGGATAGTTATATTTGAAAATACGTCGTGATTACTTCAACCTACAGAAACGACAATTTCAAGTACACCTATTCCCCGATTTACACGCTACTTTATTTACACGGTTTTTAAATTTGCATACAAATACAAATACCAACAGGAATAAAAGATTAATAGTTCTACGAAAGTGATAACAGTAATTCAATTTTTGGTTAAATTTTTTAATTTATACTTCTTGTTTTTGCACGAATTCGCGATGCAACGCGATCTACTTTAATAAAGACGGCGCGTTAGTGAAGGTCGTAACTCTTCACTTCGATGTTTCGACACCGCGTATCGTACAGGGATTTCCTTACGATCGTTTCCGGAAGTAAGGAATGATACTTGGGATGTGTCTTTTGGTTTGTTTTGTCTTCGTGAAGTGTCTTTTTTGAACTCTCTTTATTTGTGGTGGTGCGTGGGTATATATTAGGTCGGTGTATGTTCTGATTGGTTGGACGTTGAAGGTGGTGGAAAAGAAGGTCTCGAAAAATGCGGAGGTGTGATTGGATATTAGGAAACTAGTGGAAGGAGAACGTGAGGGTGAAGGTGGTGGGCAAAAGTTGAAATAATTTGGGGAAAACCTGGAAAGGGATAGGAAACATGACCAGGATGCGACTTGAACTTGATTGTTAGGGGCTAGGAAGACGGCTGGAAAGGACTGTTTATTAATTTATGATATGTGACTGGCCGGTGGGCTGCGCGACAGGACAAGGACAATCGAACACTTCTTGTTTCTATATGTAAAATTAATTACATACATATACCTTTATATTTTTATCATTTTATGAATAGATCGTTATTTTTATGTTTTTTAAGATATAACTAGTTTTATTTTACGTTGAAATAAATGACTGAATTATGCACATTTTAGTTTGTTGTCGATTTACACGATTTTCTAAGGAACCTATCTTCAGTGTAAATCGGGGGATAGGTGTATTACAATACAACCTAATATAAAATCAGCCATCGATGAATATTGCAACCTATTTTATCTAGCAGAATACGAGAACAAGGACGAAAATATTAATCACCAATCAAATTTCAAACAATCGTGAGAAAATCTTGCGAAACTTGTCGCACAATTCCGAGGGAGTAATTTCAAGACACTCGTCTTCGTTGTCTGGTCTGAGCAAACGGAAGCGGAGTTTTCGCATCCTCCGTCGCAGGAGCAAGTCGAAGGTCCAGTAATTACCAGGTTTCAGAGTTCGTTTGCGTGAATGGTTCTCGACGTTGTCGGGCGGAAACTCGCGTCGCAGACGACCAGCTTCGTGCTCAGCTTGTCCTGTCGTTTACATTGCACTCGGTGCCACTTACTCGAAGCGTTTACAGGTTAAAGGCGATGTCGTTATGCCGTTAAACGTCAGCTAGTCGATCCTCGAGGGACTAGTAGCGTAGTGGCGAGAGAATTACGAGGCTGTTCCCGCCCTTACCGTCCACCCCCTTTGTCCCCCCCACGAAAACGAAATACGACGCTGTAAATTCGAGCTTTACGGTCCTCGGGACGCGACGCGACGCGGCGGTCACGAATCGCCGCGTCTCGTGGAATATCATTTCGCGTCTCGTCCAACCCCTGAAGAGAGGAGCCAGAGAGGGAAGATGGAGGAAGAAGGGGGAGAGAAGATAGTCGAAGGAGAGACAGAAGATAGCAGAGAGAAGAGACCGAGAGAGAAGACAGAAGATAGAGGACGGAGAGAGAAGAGAAAAGAGGCAGAGAGAAGATAGAGAAATGAAAGAGAGAGAGAGAGAAGAGAGAAAATAGAGGAAGGAAAGAGAGAAGATAGGGAAAGGAAAGAGAGGAGATAGAGAAATGAAAGAGAGAGAGAGAAGAGAGAGGGAAAATGGAGGAAGAAGAGAGAGAGATGATAGTCGAAGGAGAGACAGAAGATAGAGGAGAGAAAAGACCGAGAGAGAAGAGAAAAGAGGGAGAGAGAAGATAGAGAAATGAAAGAGAGAGAGAGAGAGAGAAGAGGGAGAGAGAAGAGAGAGGGAAAATGGAGGAAGAAGAGAGAGAGAAGATAGTCGAAGGAGACACAGAAGATAGAGGACGAAGAGAGAAGAGAAAAGAGGGAGAGAGAAGATAGAGAAATGAAAGAGACAGAGAGAAGAGAGAAAATAGAGGAAGGAAAGAGGGAAGATAGGGAAAGGAAAGAGGGAAGACAGAGGAATGACAAAGAGACAGAAGATAGAGGAAGGAGAGAGAGAAGAGAGAACAGACAGTTAACACGGACGCAACGTCTGGGATCCAGCGACGAAATTCGAACAGAGTCGAGTCCCTAGCACAGTCGAGACGCCGAGAGATGCATGAATGTACAGGGTGATTAAATATGAAAAGTAATTTGGCTTCTGTATTCGAGGTTTCATGGCACTGTTAGATCCAGGTTTATTGAGATTTCATGATTCCAAGGGAATTTCCCGGGCTGCCAGTGTGTTAGGTTTATTGAAATTAGGGGTGAAGAACACTTGCGGTGGATTCCACGGGATTACTCTTTGATGGAGAGTCGAGGCACGCTATTGTGCTGTGTGAAACTGTTTGCGATGAGATTCTTAGGTGTGAATAAAGAGTAACTGAAATTCTTATTAGCAATGAATTCATAGAAAAAGACTATACAGTATAAAAGAGATTCTTAGGTGTGAATAAAGTGTAACTGAAATTCTAATTATCAGCGAACTGATGGAAAAAGATTGATTTAATGCTAAAAATATTGGTACAGGGGAGATGATTTAATTGTCAGAGCAAACCAAAGTAAACTAAGAAACAAACAAACCTCGTGTATGTACTATAGACTCTATATAGCCATTCTCTCGACGCGTTAACAACTTCCTTCTAGAGAGAAGAAAGACACGCGAGCACGGTCCTTAAAGAGGAGAAACTCCGCGAAGAAGAGGCGGGAAAGCGAGGCGATCGCTCGCGCCTTTGACTCAAAGGGTGGCGAGCACGCGAGCGAACTGGTGACTTTAAAACGGCCTCGTTTGCAGCAGCAACGCCTCGACAACACTTAACAGGTGGTGTCTTCGTAGCTCCGCAAACTGACGCTTCCTTCCTCCCTTCTTTGTCGTTCCAGCGACAAAGATAAACGTTAGCAGGTAATTATCGAACGCTTGTTACTTTCCTTCCTGTTCCAAGCGAATTTCTTTCGTCGAATTGGCTAAAAGTGCAGTTTTCCTAATATCACGGAAATTAGCAATTCTAAATGTGAAAAATTACGATTTTTCTTTAAATATCAAGAAATCTCTTTTCATTTCCTTTTTAAACTGTAAGGCACGTGATTTTTGGCTGAGAGGGTCGAAAATTGGGAGAATGGATCATTGGACGCTGAAGAAATTTGTAGGAGGTCAAAATTAGGTTAAAATTTGCAAAAAGACAAAGTGAAGGTTAGAAAAATTTATGAACCCAAGTGTCTGCTTATGGCAGAATCAAGTCAGTAGTAAGTCAGACTATTTACCTGCTCGACTGATCTGTCCGTCGGAAGAGGTTCGCTAGTTCGTTAAAATCCCGCGAAAATTGTCCATCGTAATTTTTCCTAGTCAACGTAGACGCAACATGCCGCTCCACAGAGCTTAATCTTCCCCCCCGTGATAATTCACGATGTTATTGCAAGTTGGCAAGCACGCGAATTAACCTCATTGTCGTGTAAAAATGACCAACTAATTCCAACGGCCGCACAATTCCCCGTGCTTTTCCCTGGCATCCCTTCTCTCGTCTATTTATCCTTAAATCAAAGTGCCGCTAACGAACCTTTCACGCCGAGTTCGCGTTTTTCTGCCGGCGGTAACGAGGCGACGCGGCGCTTAAACGTTTTCGTTTTGAAAATCAGCCGCGCCTTGAACAGCTTCGTTTGAAATTCTTCCGTGAGCTAGTGCTCGGCGAAGAATTAGACGCGGTGGAAAAAATTGTACAGGAGAGCCCTCCCACGGATTGACCGTATTGCAAGAGTTAACTTTCGCACACCTGGTCGAGAACACCGTGTGGAAATGTCGCCGGGGAGAACTTTGGGATCGCGTAAATCCAGTTACAGAACTCGCCGGCGAATGAAACAATTTTCCAGCGGATGCAACGCGCCGGACTAATTTCTATCAAGTACGGATAAGTGCATTTGTCAATCACGCGCCCTCTGTACAACCCCTGCCGTGGCCAACTTCCGCTGCGAGCAACGGTGTTACCGTTGCAACGCGACATCCTTTCGCGGGATGTGTTGGAATATCGATCTCGTTCCTGTTACACCCGCGGTTTCCGAGTATTTGCGTTCGGAATGAGGGGATATTTGGCGGAAAGGAAAACAGAGAGTGACGATGAAAGTTGGGGGTTCTGTGAACTCTGGTAGCTTTGGGAAATATGTTCTGGGACGTTTCGATGGACTTTGCTAATTTTTAATTCATCGATTTCTAATTTCGTCGAATTCGAGCATTCTTATAATCATGATTTGGGAGTATTTTTGTAAAACGAGAAGAACAGAGAGTGACGATGAAAGTTGGGGGTTCTGTGAACTCTGGTAGCTTTGGGAAATATGTTCTGGGACGTTTCGATGGACTTTGCTAATTTTTAATTCATCGGTTTCTAATTTCGTCGAATTCGAGCATTCTTATAATCATGATTTGGGAGTATTTTTGTAAAACGAGAAGAATTGAGAGTGACGATGAAAGTTGGGGGTTCTGTGAACTCTGGTAGCTTTGGGAAATATGTTCTGGGACGTTTCGATGGACTTTGCTAATTTTTAATTCATCGATTTCTAATTTCGTCAAATTCGAACGTTCTTACAATCATGATTTCAAAGTATTTAGGTTCGAAACGAGGAAAATTTGGAGGAATTTATTTGGGAATTATGCACTGAGTGACGATGAAAATTCTGGGAAATATATTCTGGGACGTTTCGATAGGATTTGCTAATTTTTAATTGATCAGTTTCTAATTTTGTCCAATTCTAGTTGTTGCGTCGTGGACTTTGATCAAATGTTATGACCAGGAGTCTGGCGCAGGTTGTTGATAGTTCTCGCTGGTTCGAGGTGGAATGAAACTTGGTTGTTGGGTTAGATGTTTTTCTTTCGGTTCGTTGATGTAGATGTTTGATAGATGATTTGCTTTCGGTTCGTTGAGGTAGATGGTTGATGAATGATTTGCTTTCGGTTCCTTGATACATGTTTAGTTGAAATTCGGTTATTCTTTTTTTTGACGATGCGTCTGGTGCACTCGTTGTACTGTTAATGTGCTGTTTTGAGGTGTGTAGATGTATATATATTGGGATCAGGTTGGTGGTTGTGTTATGGAGGTGGAAAGCGTGGTGTGTTCAGCTATTGGCCGACGAAAACTGTGATCTTTTGGGGGACCGAATTTGTTGTAAACAATTCGATCCCGGGATCAGGTTGGTGGTTGTGTTATGGAGGTGGAAAGCGTGGTGTGTTCGGCTATTGGCCGACGAAAACTGTGATCTTTTGGGGGACCGAATTTGTTGTAAACAATTCGATCCCCGGTGACGAATGTTTTATGGTCCCGAGTGTTTTTGGGACCTATTGTCTGAATGTCGCGCTAATGTGTCCAGGGGGGGTATATAGCGGTCTTCCGAACGTCGGCACCTCGGTCTGGCGGCCAAATGTGACTAAGTGGCTTATTACTATAATCCGCCGAACCGAGACTTCGTTGCGTCCTAATCAGGTCGCAACATTCCCCGTGCTTTTCCCTGGCATCCCTTCTCTCGTCTATTTATCCTTAAATCAAAGTGCCGCTAACGAACCTTTCACGCCGAGTTCGCGTTTTTCTGCCGGCGGTAACGAGGCGACGCGGCGCTTAAACGTTTTCGTTTTGAAAATCAGCCGCGCCTTGAACAGCTTCGTTTGAAATTCTTCCGTGAGCTAGTGCTCGGCGAAGAATTAGACGCGGTGGAAAAAATTGTACAGGAGAGCCCTCCCACGGATTGACCGTATTGCAAGAGTTAACTTTCGCACACCTGGTCGAGAACACCGTGTGGAAATGTCGCCGGGGAGAACTTTGGGATCGCGTAAATCCAGTTACAGAACTCGCCGGCGAATGAAACAATTTTCCAGCGGATGCAACGCGCCGGACTAATTTCTATCAAGTACGGATAAGTGCATTTGTCAATCACGCGCCCTCTGTACAACCCCTGCCGTGGCCAACTTCCGCTGCGAGCAACGGTGTTACCGTTGCAACGCGACATCCTTTCGCGGGATGTGTTGGAATATCGATCTCGTTCCTGTTACACCCGCGGTTTCCGAGTATTTGCGTTCGGAATGAGGGGATATTTGGCGGAAAGGAAAACAGAGAGTGACGATGAAAGTTGGGGGTTCTGTGAACTCTGGTAGCTTTGGGAAATATGTTCTGGGACGTTTCGATGGACTTTGCTAATTTTTAATTCATCGATTTCTAATTTCGTCAAATTCGAACGTTCTTAGAATCATGATTTCAAAGTATTTAGGTTCGAAACGAGGAAAATTTGGAGGAATTTATTTGGGAATTATGCACTGAGTGACGATGAAAATTCTGGGAAATATATTCTGGGACGTTTCGATAGGATTTGCTAATTTTTAATTGATCAGTTTCTAATTTTGTCCAATTCTAGTTGTTGCGTCGTGGACTTTGATCAAATGTTATGACCAGGAGTCTGGCGCAGGTTGTTGATAGTTCTCGCTGGTTCGAGGTGGAATGAAACTTGGTTGTTGGGTTAGATGTTTTTCTTTCGGTTCGTTGATGTAGATGTTTGATAGATGATTTGCTTTCGGTTCGTTGAGGTAGATGGTTGATGAATGATTTGCTTTCGGTTCCTTGATACATGTTTAGTTGAAATTCGGTTATTCTTTTTTTTGACGATGCGTCTGGTGCACTCGTTGTACTGTTAATGTGCTGTTTTGAGGTGTGTAGATGTATATATAGGGATCAGGTTGGTGGTTGTGTTATGGAGGTGGAAAGCGTGGTGTGTTCAGCTATTGGCCGACGAAAACTGTGATCTTTTGGGGGACCGAATTTGTTGTAAACAATTCGATCCCCGGTGACGAATGTTTTATGGTCCCGAGTGTTTTTGGGACCTATTGTCTGAATGTCGCGCTAATGTGCCCACGGGGGGTATATAGCGGTCTTCCGAACGTCGGCACCTCGGTCTGGCGGCCAAATGTAACTGGCTTATTACTATAATCAGCCGAACCGAGGCTTCTTTGCGTCCTCATCAGGTCGCAACACTAGTGTTGTTACAATCGTGGTTTTGGAGTATTTAGGTTCGAAATGAGGAATATTTGATGGAATTTGTAAAAAGAGAAGAACACTGAGTGACGATCACGGTTAGGGGTTCTATGAACTCTGGATATTCTAGGAAATATATTCCGAGACGTTTCGATAAGATTTACAAATTGTTAATTGATCAGTTTCTAATTTTATCTCGTTCAAGCATCGTTACGATTGTGGTTTCAGAGTATTTTTCTTCAGAAGAGGAATTAAAGGAGAAACTTTCTTCCCATGGTTCTAAGAATTTACGATATTTTAGTAAATATATTTCAAGTCACTTGGACGAGATTTGCAAATTGTTACCAAATTTGTTTCTAATTTTATCGGATTTAGAAGCGACGTGATTCTACTGGGAATCTTTCTTACGCCTTAACAGGAAAATCGAAAAGAAGTTAGGTCCACTTTGGTAACGAGAAAGTTTCTACTTCGGAAGTTCCGAAGACAGACTTCTTTTCTAATGAAAGTACCGAGGAACTTAACTAAATGTCCTGCGAGACGAAGACATACGGCGACCTAAATGATACTTTCAACTTGGAGACATTTTTCTATTTACCGGAAAGATGGAACTATTGCGATGAGTTCACTTTATCACTTGAGAAAAATGACAAGATATTTCAGTTTTACCCTCCAAGCTTGTAAATATACCCTACAAGCGTGAATAAGAAAAAAAGTCGTATAAACATAGGTCGTTTGAAAATTTATTAAAAATTTATAAAAAAGTGGCGAAGAACTTGCTGCAAGTATAAACAAATTAGATATAAATATACTGTGGTGTCGTATCGGTCCACAGATACGAAACTTGGATCACGAAGAATAGAATGTGGTACATTGAGAACTAACGAGAATCCGGAGTACAAGTTTATTTAATTTGCTGGTAAACTACAAGTCTCGGCTTGTGATTCTAGAACAGACTCGGATGATCCTTTTTGGAATATATGGTTTGGTGTTCCGAGGAAGACTGACTCACAAATTGGAGGAGTACAGGAAAATGAGAGTTGGTGTAGGCGGAGTTCAAATCTGGGGGTAGAATATTGAAACGATGGAAATTCGGTGATTGGTCTTAGGATATTTGCAAGAGGATAGGGAAAGGGTAAAAGTGGGGATGGAAGTTCGAGGCGGCTAGCGTTTTGGAAAATCCCAGTAGGAGAGGAAATCGGACATCAGAGAAGGAAAAGACTAGCTTGCTAATTAGAAAATTGGTACAATGGATAGTAAAAATGTGCCAAGTTGTCGTTCGGTAAACGTTTTACGGGGGTACGCTTTGTCTGACGGTCCCGATAATCTCGGTCAGGGTCGGTTTATGGCTTTTTTTGGGAACCGTTGTTCCGTACGGAACATATACTTCATATCATAGCAACTGCACGTCGTACTATTTTTCTTACTGAATAAATCTTCAAGCGACCTATGTTTGTATAACATTCTTCTCTTATCTTCAGCTATGAAATACATTGAGAAATGTGTCCAGAAAAAATTAAAACACCCTGTACATTTATTTCCTCTTGGCAAATAAGCGTTCCATTTATTACATATAACGAGGTTCCTCGAATCCCAAGCGAGCCTTTTCCACGCAAGTAGAATAACCAAGTAGTTAAACCAACTCAGACCATATTAATTAATGCTACGTCACGATCGAACCGTTACTCTTCGTCCCTTTGCCTCGAGAATCCCTTGGAGCAAGAAAAAAAAGCTCGGCTCGAAAAGAAAGGGAATACCGTCTGGTTGCGGAAATCAGGCGACAGCTTCGCGATTTGGCAAATCCAGTTAGCGGAACTCACCGACCAGACGGAACTGTCGCCGTCTGTTCCGACCAGTCGACGTGGCTAATTCGGTTTCCATCGAAAATAGAAGGACGTGCACGGGCGCTCGTTAGTTAAACGCGTCGAAACGACGTGGCCGTTGGGTTGGTTACTTGCTAACTTCGACAACCGCTCGAGAATACTCCAAGTCGCATTAAGAGTGACCCGACGAAAGGGACGTTCAGAGAGAGGAAACGTCCGTAGTAAGAAAACGCTGTTTTATAATTGCTCGTTCTGGAAGGGTTCGCGTTCATTTTCAACCTTTTTCCTCCTACTCTGGGAGTGGTGGTAAACTGGAAGGTTAATTGTGCAAGTGGCGATGAGTGTTTTGTGGAGGACGGGGGTGAAGTCGTTTCGGTGTGCCTCGCGAGGGAATTACAGTGATTTTGGGGCCAGATTTCGAGTGGGAAGGGTTCTTCGATTAAATGGCAATTTGGGGGAATTATTGAAAATTAGGGAAACTTGGAAATTTTGAGTTAATGCTTCAAGGAACAGATGGCTGTTTTAATTAGTGCAAGAGACTCCAAGAATTTAGTTATAAATATGTAATTTGTTTGCATTGAGTGTGTTTCAAAAAATTATGGAAATTTAGAGGAATGGCCAAATTTTGAGTAAGTTTTTCAAAGAACAGATTTCAATTATTCCAAGAGACTTCGAGAATTTTACTACAAATACATACGTAGTTTATTCAAATTGCGTAAATGTTTCAAAAAATTATGGAAATTTGTAATTTGGATATTTTAGGAACGACCAAATTTTGAGTAAATTTCTCAGGGAACAGATTTCAATTATTCCAAGAGGCTTCAGGAAATATATAATTTGTTTAAACTGAGTGAATGTTTCAAAAAATTATGGAAAATTAGAAGAATGATCAAATTTCTCAAGGGACAGATTTCAGTTATCCCAAGAGACAGCAAGAATTCAAATACAAATATACAATTTCTTTAAATTAAGTAAATATTTAAAAAAATTGGAGAAATTTGGACGAATGTTGAAATTTCTCAAGCAACAGATATCAATTTCACCAATTCCAAAAGACTCCAAGAATTCCACTCCAAATACACAGCTCGTTCAAATCCAGTAAATATTTCAAGGAGCAGATTTCAATTTTCACTATCCCAAGAATTCACCCACAACTACATAATTTCCATCAGCGTTGCATTATCACCAGTTTTCCACAATCCCGCGGCGTCCACCGTGTCCATAAAATGCCGGCGGAGGCTTTTACCGTAAACTCCAAGGTATTAGAACTGAAATTCATCGCGCGGCGGGAAAAAAGCAACAAGAAACGAATACCCTCGCTAAATAACCCTGATGAAAAAAGTATCCTACCAAATGGCTCTTTTTTTCCATCCATTCCTACGAATCGAACGTGGCCTTTCGATTTCCGGATTAGAGGCCGTTTCCCTCTACCGATTTCCAGCGGATCGAAAAATAACTAAGTATATCTCCAATCGATCCACTCGCCCCACGTTCTTTCCCTCCCTCCCTCTCTCTCGTTCCCCCGTGTCAAAGGGACGGCCAGGCGAGCCGCCTAGAACGATATGTAAAATCGCCGCGAGGGGTGCGCTCATTTTGCACCGAACCGGGTTCACCGATAGCCGCTCCGCGTGAATTTTTCCATCGACCGGTCTCCCAAGAGTCGAAACGATCGCAGGATATCGGGTGTCCGAGTTCGTCGACACTTGGCCCAGGGTTTTTCTGAACGGGCGTGGAACGCTCTCGTTCTCCAGCTTCGCGAAGAAATATGCTCGACGTTTCTTATCCGCGAACCATTGTTGCAAGACCTGGTGTACCTCGTCGCGTCACGATCGTAAAAAGAGAGATAATGGGGCCACGCCGAGTCGTAGGTTCGACGCTAATGCGCTTCCTGCTAGCGTCGATTCAAGCGCCACGGCGCGACGGCACAAAGCCACGCTACCTGGCCCGTCGTTAGGTGTACCAAGGAGGCGAGTCGAGATAGCTGGAGCATTGTAAAACTCGAGTCGATATGACGAGGAAATTGGTGTCGTGAGTTTGAACGATCCGCGAGGAAGGCGGTAGTTTCGGGTGGATTAAGGTGGAAATTAGTGGGTTCTGCGGAGAGAAATGGTGTGAACCTGTGATGAGACGTTGTAACGATGTGAAATCGCGAGTTTTTGAGAATTCACGCTTTGCACTGGAAGATCTTATTATTATAGGGCAGCAGCAAATCTTGCTACTTGTTTACGATACAAAATTAATATGCGTTACCTCGAAAATTGATATTTAGTATTTGCTGGAAAATGGATGAAATTTTTTAGAACTAACGTAGAAATACATTGTACACTTTATTAGACATTGGTTCTTTAAGAGAGCCTCGATTAATCATTTATTAAGTAGTAAAAAATAATGTCCCTTCTCAGTCGGCATTCGAGTGCAAAGGGTTAGTATAGAAAACTAGATCTTGGACTAAATGATGATTTTAATTTGTAACAAGTGTCAGATTCGCTGTAGATGAGCATTCAGTATGACTTCAGTGAAACTTATTTTGGGTTTCGATGCTTTTATACCACTTGTATTACCATAGTATTAAGCCAGTCTTGCTTATTTATAAATACAATTTTAATTAATTAAGTATATATTTATTAAATTATAACTGCCTAATATATATATATATATATAAATTATTTATTATATAATAGGAAATTATAAAACATTATTTAGTATAATAAATAATTTATATATATATATAAGTATATTATTAATTAATAAATGATTTATATACATAAATTATTTATTAATTAATAATATACTTATATATATATAAATTATTTATATACCTATATATACAGGTATATAAATAAATATATATATATAAATTATTTATTATATAATAAATATATAAAACTTTATCTATTAGGTAAGCCTTATCTATTAATATATACCTTAAACTTATATTTAATGCTTAGATTTCTAGAGTTTAGGCCTACACTTATGGTTCATTAATCCGTATCTAAAGATCTGTAGGTATAATATATAACATATTAATTTAACTTTAGCTAGGTAATGTTACATAGACCCAAAACTATCAGAGAAGACACCATGAATATTCTAAATTATTTAATAATCTCTCTTTCAATTTAAAAGAACTTTTCTCCTCCTTCCATCTTTAAATCATTAGTAAAACAACGAAACCCCCTTCTCACGTCATTGCTGAGCTTCTGCCAGATATTCCTAATTTCTCTATTTTCCTCGTGCTCTTTCCTCTCCCCCTGGAAGCACTTCTCCTGCTTCTATCTTCGCCCAATTGAACGATAGTTCAAATAATCAAGCCTTCTTCAGACTGATTCTCCTAGCATCACTGCTAAGCTCTCCCTATCTACTTCTAATTTCTTCACATTCTCATGCTTTACACCTCTTTGCACCTCTATTACTCTATTCCATCCTAATAAAGACTTCGCAACCAAGGTATAACGAAATTCCAATGCAAACATTCTCCCTCTAAATCCGTACGGTCTAATCTCCCTCTAAATCTGCCCTCCGTTCGAGCACCGATCTGATATCCGCGAGAGAAGTTCGTTCCGATCGACGGAGGACCCGCAATACCGAACACGAGACTCTCGGTGTGCAACAGCGACGAAAGAGGAGACCGCTTGAGCTCGTGCTCCTCCACCCTGCTAATTTACGCTTGTCTAAGGCACCTAAAGGCCGCCGAGGACACTCGAGGATAACGCGACTCCGCGACGTAACTCGATACCCGCCGACTAAGCACCTTTCGTGCGCCCGTAGCACATAGTTCAAGAGCACTCGCAGGATACGAAGATTGCCAAGATTAGCGTGGTGGATGGCGCTGCAGTTACGTCTCTTACGTACGTAGGCTCTCTCTCGAGAAACAACCGGAGAGATTCACATCATCCGCAAAATCGCGTCGCGAGGCTAATGAAAAAACTTGGCTGACCGGTTCGTCGAACTTATGTGAATTGTCTGTCGGAGCCAGTTCGAAAAGTATCTCTTCACTTTTTCCATCGAGCACAACTTATAACTCCAATATCGAAGGAATTCGATCGGGTTCTTCGGCGAACAAAGGAGCAAAAGTATCGCTTCTCTATCCTTGGAGATTTCTCAGCGTACCGTTCCACCTGGAGGAACTGTCATCGATACACTTAATTGCGACGTTTTCGCCAGAGGAATCTCCTCTCTAGCGATACAGAACGCGTAGCTAGCGAAGAAACGTATTAGTTATGAAGCTGTCACCGTTGGACGGGAGTTTGAATTTGAAAATCGGCGAATTAGCCTGTTAATGGAGTGTCGTTAAGAATAATTCAGCTAGCCTATCTAAACTGACGGAATTTCAACTTGGATCTTTTCTCTATTTCCAATTTTCGTTCAACCTCGACGGAGAGGAATTTTTCTTTCTCCACTGGCGTTTCGAAGAACGAATTCATCGGTGTCTCTGTGGACTTTCAATTACTCGATTCGTTGTTTCGTTAATTAGTTTGGCCGTGGAAAGGGGCTGGATTGCGCGAGAGTAAATATTGACTATGTGTTTAAGCCTGTTTCCGAGGTCGGTCCGTGTGATACGTCCCGAAATAATGGCTTCGGAAAGTTCGGCTGACTTAGGACAGACCGCCGCTACTTACGGTTGACGCCGCGCTGCTTTTTACTACTGGCGCAGCCCGGCTAGTAGTAGAGCGCCGCGCGGGTCAGTCATTAGTGATCGCCGGCGAGGTTACTCAGACGGAGTTCATGTGTAACCGGACTAATTTGAAAGTTTCCCGGGTTTGCAAGGGAGATATTGTCGCTTCAGATATTCCACCGGAAATGTATAAAGTCACGACGATAAATAACGTTTATTTCTCGTGTGTCGTTGCGAGAAATTCTCCCAGACGTTGAGAATTATCTTTCACTTCTACGTTCTCAATTTTTCTAGAAGCTTTTTTAACAATTTTCCAAATACTACGAGATATTTCCCACTTTTACGTTGTTAATCCTCCTAGAATCTTCTTTTTCCACGAATTTTCGTACACCCATTTGGATAAAATTAACGCGTTAGCGGAGTATAACAGATGCGCAAGTCGAGTTGAAATTTCCCGGAGAATTTTAAGACGCGGCGAGCGGA
>NW_017100262.1:3647245-3649049 GCF_001263275.1 Habropoda laboriosa
TCCGCGAGAACGCTCCTGGCGCCGATATCACCGGGAACAATAAAGACCCGAAGCGTTCGACCGAAGGAGGAGAAATTGTTATTCAGGAGGACGAAAATATCCGTAAGAGACTCTCGAACGAGCATCGATACCGTCGAAAACAACATAAAGTACATCCATCCCGCTGAAAGTGACGATCAGGGACGCCTGTATAGCGGCTGAGCTCGGCGTCGCGACGTAAAATTCGTCTGGTAATGCGAGAATCGTATTGCCACGCGAAAATATGCCCGTCTTCGGGTAACGACAGCAAAACATACGCGGGTTATTTTCCTACTATACGTGGCATGAGCTGAAATTGATTTACCCTCCGGAAAAACGACGGAAATTCTCATCTCGCGGCTTATGGTCGAGGTATAGAGAAGAAGACGATATACGAGCTACTCGGAAGCGAACATCATTAACCCTTTGTACTTGCAGGTTAGAAAAGGTTGCAAATCGGATGTTCGAAATTTTTTAAAACAAACGTAGAAAAAAAGTATACTATCTTATTTAACCCTTTCGCGACTAGCGCCGGTTATATCCGGCAACCGCTAAATGTTTCACACTGGCTAGCGCCGGTTATATCCGGCATCCGCTAAATGCTTCACACTGGCTAGCGCCGGTTATATCCGGCATCCGCTAAATGCTTCACACTGGCTAGCGCCGGTTATATCCGACATCCACTAAATGCTTCACACTGGCTAGCGCCGGTTATATCCGCCCACTAAGCGCGTCGCATTGGCTAGCGCCTCGACAACTCAAAGTGAAGATTTATTTTAAAATACAGAACAAGGCCTCAACAACATTCCCTTTATCCGATACACCCTTAAGTCCTCTGCTGTTCCAACGAAATCCTCTAAGATTTGAAAAAACGCGAGACACTCTTAATGCGTATGGTGTGCACTAACGGCACGACGACCCCTTCGTTAGTGGCGTACTGATGGCTATATCCGCCGTCGCGAAAGGGTTCAATATTCAATGTATTCTCTATTTCACTGTGGCGAAGAAATTTATGGAGGCCCATAGATCTCTTCTCTGTCTTCGTTAATTATTCACCAAGTGACGATTATTTAACGTCGCTTCTCAGTCGCCACTCGATTGCAAAGGGTTAACTCCACTTTTCGTTATTCTGCTAATTTTAGTATCAAAGCACACGCTTGGTGCTTAATTGTTCGTAAATGACAAAAAATTGAATAAGTTCAATTTGACGGAGTTGGCCAGTTTGGACGGAGACGCAAGAACAGTTCAGGTTTTAGGACCGTGATTAAGGTTATGATTGGGTCATGGTTATAACCTGGATTCTCCATTAATCGAGAAGCTAAAGACTACTTGGGTAGGTGGTTACCCTGGTAAATGGACGTGGAGAATCAATTGCCTGGTTTCCACGATCCCTAGACCAGAATCCACTCGATTATTACGTGTGGACACAGCTACCATCTACTGTTTACGCTACAACCACCAGCGATGGTCGCTACTCCATCAACTCGCAAAAGTGTTGCAGATTATCCGAACGATGATAGAACTGTTCCTCGGATACTGTAACATGTTCAATATCCCAAGAAAACATTGCTTCTAGCTCTCGCTCTGCTGAACAATCACATCGTTCGAGCAATATTCATCAACTGTGCAAACAAGTAATCCGTGTTGTCTGGTAGACTTGCGGGATGGATAAAAATAATTCTTCGGGTGTTGTGTTCTGGGTGAAACGTGAAACGGGGACGTGCCGATGGAAAATTTCACTTTAGAGTTTCATCTGAGCAGGTTGCGTTGAATTTCAATTATTTAG
>NW_017100262.1:3649076-3667097 GCF_001263275.1 Habropoda laboriosa
CATTTCTCTGGATGTATCGAGGGGAAAATTTAACTTTAGACTGAAAATTGTCAATAGTGAAAATAATTCCACTCAAGCAGGTTGAGTTAAATTTCAATTTTTTGGGTGCTTGCAAGCACTCTTGGCAACTTTCGATTGTGAAATGCGCACAGACACACACCCACTCTGAACGCATAGAGGGAAAATTTAACTATAGACTGAAGATCGCCAATAGCCGTTTCACTGCAAATAATTCCATCTAAGCAGATTTTTGGCGCTTGCAAGCACTCCTACAAGACAAATCTCCGTCGTGAAATACACACACTCTCTGGTATCATAGCAAAGACATTAAACTTTCTCTTCAACCAATTCCCACAAAGTAAATTCGCCGTGTGAACACTCTTGGGCCACTTCTAAACACACAGAACAACCTAAGATCTCAAATTAACCAACACGATTCCAGCGACATTCCAAAATCCTCGAAGGTAATACAGTCGGAGCACAGCAATTTTCAGCTTCTCCCCATCGATCTCCATATTCGGAACGAACACGGGCGGGTGTCGTGACACTAGACGCAGCGATGCACTATCGCCGTGTAACGCGTTAAACAACGTAATTTCGGGGCATACATATGCATCGCGCCGATATCTAGCTGTAGCCGTTCGGCTCGAAGGGGGCGAAGAAACAGCCCCGGTGTGCAATGTAGGTCGAGTGACTTGGAAGACTTCGCGTGGAAGAATGGCCTGGTGCCGCGTCTCGGTAACGCCAAAACACAATACCCGATAGAGAGGGTTTTCTCCAAGTACGACACCGTTGTCAGGCGGAAGATGCATTAAACGCGAAGATCCTCCACGTCGACGAGAGGAACTCTGCCGGTGCTTGTCGCCGCGATGATATAGGACGGCCGTGTACACACGCGTTACGCGGCAAGTAGTCGCCTCCTCGTGGCTAGAGTAGGGGAATAATGGATAAGGACGTGGAAACGTTTCGCGACCAGGATAGATATTTTCGAGTGGAGAACACTACTTTGCCGCTGTATAGACGATGTTTCGTAGATGAAATCGTTCAAATTCTGGTATGTATTTAGGACCTTTGTAACGATGGCGGAGCTCGTGAGTACCCTTAGTGGAAATAAGCTTGCAGATGTCGACATTTTACGATCGCTGCAAGTTAGAAACCTCAGTTGCTAAAAATTATTTTATACACAAACGCCTCCCGAAAGCGGCTACCATAAACCGCTACTGTCAGGATTCCTGGAAAAACCAAGGAACTTCGACCGCATTGCCAGGAGAGACGTTGAAGTGGTGCCTCCGAATCCACCAATGTGAAATAAGTTAGGCTCCACCTTCAATATCGTGACGCCTACACAAATCAGTGTACAAGAGAAGCAAAAAGAAGAAAAAACAATAACCTCTGTAACCATCGCGATATATACGCGCGCTTCAATATTTGTAACCATCCGTTGCAACCCTTTCACTGCTGTTCGCGTCTGTGTTAACTCCTTTTTGTCCATTTCAAATGTAATTTAATTCTTAATTTTTGTTCTTTGCACACTTCCACCTTAAAAATTTTAAAACGGTGGAAACAAAGATTCCGCGGTCGCGATTGAAGTCTGCCGCAGCGAAAGGGTTAACACGTTCACTGTCCATGTCTTCGTCTCACTTTTATTTCACTCTTGACTGAAATTCTAAAATGTGCCGCGTGGACGTAGCAGGGACATGCTAATACACAAGTTTTCTATTATTAACGTGTGAAAATTATTTATACACGAATGGAACCTAACTAGCTCCCGTATGATTGATTTAATTCGACGGCAAAGTGATTCAATCGTCGCGAATCAACGTCGACAAAAAGTCGTTGAAAAAGAATATACAGGCAGAAAATTCCATTGAGAATTACTAATCGATTTAGCGTCGAGTAATTGTCAAGTTTCTAACAAGAGACAAGGGTAACTTCGTTTCTTTCGTTCGAACGGCTTTTAAGCAACGTTAAAGGTCTAAGTAATAGCATTTTCTCGAGCCAGTGTCCGAGGGAAACGCCTCGTTTCGGCTCTCCGCAGCGGGAAACCGAGTTACGTCGTTTCTTTCCGTTCCAACCTTCTGAACGAACGCATTGATCGGTGAGAATCACCCTCCACTCGATGGAAACATCGAAAGTAACGCTAATCAGGCTCTTAAGTGTCTTCGAAATCTCTCATTAATTACACACACACTCTCTCTCTCGTTCCCTCTTCTTGCACACCTCTATACTTCATTCTCACATATTCACACACACTCGCACGTGGGCCATTTGCCACGTGTCAGCCAACATCTGATCGCCATCAGAATCATTGATTGATGTGAATTCTGACAATCTTATCAGGCTGACTCGCGTGCATGCGTGCAAAATGGATAGTTCCATTAACCTACAATCCCAAACCACCCTCTAGACTGCTAAATTTACAGAGTCAGACTTTGCTATTGTGGGATCGCGAGCGTTTTTGCCTTCGTTAGTTCGTTTCTCGAGAAACGAGGGAAATAAAAGCTCAGATAGGGAACAGGCCCTTTTCGCGAGTTCTCCACGAAGCGCGTTAGTTTTATCACTTGCAAACACTCAAAAACTCGCCGCTGCTACTCTCGCCTAGATCGTACCGCCGACACTTTTCTTTTCGCTCGGTCTTTTAGAGTGCAATTACGATACATTTTCTGAGAAAAATTACATTTTACAGCCAACAAGAGAGTGAAGCCGGCCGAAAACCGAGAACCCCTCTCAGTGACAGCGGACGCCAAAGTTTTAAGTTAGTTGCAACCCTTACGGGGAAAATTCGAGGAGAGAAGTTCGGGAGAGAATGGAGAGCGCGCGAATTCAAGGAACCAATGGCGTGGAATGAGAGTCAGTGTAGGGTAAGATTTGGAAGAGAGGAGACATTGCTTGAGTTGAAAGGGTGGAAAGAAAGGCTGTATCGAGGAAATTCAGCGTGGAAACAGCGTCGTTTATATTAGTTTTCCTTTTATTTCTTTACTTCTGCTGATAAATTGTAGAAACCGAGGAAACATTTTGAGGGACCCAACGACCTCAGGCTGACAAGCCGAGAAATGAACATTTCCTTGAAAATAAAACACTGCGCTCTACGCAACAACTCCCTCTCTATTTTTCCCCGTCGTTTTTTCTTTTGGGCATGGAAGCTCCGATACTACACTAAATTATCCTCAATCAGAAGTCAATCATACTATTTCCCACCATGTTCCTCCACCAATATCAATTTCTCCCCTCAGAAACCTGTTTCTCCAGGTCTTACCAACACCCTGTCCCAAGGAAACCCCCAAGACCGTGAAAATCTCGCTGGTGCACCGCGTGGAGTCATCAAGAATGGATTCTGCGCGAGGTCGGGGCAAGGATTTACCCTTAGCGTAAGAGGCGCAGCTATAGGAGTTTACGGGATGGAGGTACGCTAATTTCGCGAAGCCACGAACCTCTGGAGCACGGCCAGGCTCTGCGTTAAATTAAGAATGGTAATAATGTTGCCGTGCTAATAATTTAGGCTGGCTGCTTTTACACCCGGCCGGCTTTTAGCCGTGCCTACCGTCTCCCGCCGATGGAAAAAACCGGGGTTTTATGAAAATTGCCTGGCCGACTGCGAAACGCTTAAATATTCAGACTGTAGGCATTGCGAGAACAGTTACCGCCTCTACTCGACTCTCGTTGCAATTCTCTCCTCGTGCCTTTCCTTACTCTGGTATATACACGTGTACGTATATAGTCGACGAGCTTCGCGTGTGTGTAAGCTAGAGACGAACCAGTGGAAATTTCATCAATTCCACTCTCTCTATCCTCTCTTCCCCGGAAGACGATAGACGGATGATCTGATTGGAGACGTCGTTGGTAAATGGATTTGAGGTTAGGTTGACACGGTGTTTCGTCTAAGTCGATGGGCTGTATATGTGTTCGTAAAGGAAATAGGAATAGCGTTCGGCGAATGTTTCGCGGAAGATTGAGATATCCACGGTGACGTCTAACTGCCAGGCTTTATACACACTTTTCCCCGATACTACACTAAATTATCCTCAATCAGAAGTCAATCATACTATTTCCCACCATGTTCCTCCACCAATATCAATTTCTCCCCTCAGAAACCTGTTTCTCCAGGTCTTACCAACACCCTGTCCCAAGGAAACCCCCAAGACCGTGAAAATCTCGCTGGTGCACCGCGTGGAGTCATCAAGAATGGATTCTGCGCGAGGTCGGGGCAAGGATTTACCCTTAGCGTAAGAGGCGCAGCTATAGGAGTTTACGGGATGGAGGTACGCTAATTTCGCGAAGCCACGAACCTCTGGAGCACGGCCAGGCTCTGCGTTAAATTAAGAATGGTAATAATGTTGCCGTGCTAATAATTTAGGCTGGCTGCTTTTACACCCGGCCGGCTTTTAGCCGTGCCTACCGTCTCCCGCCGATGGAAAAAACCGGGGTTTTATGAAAATTGCCTGGCCGACTGCGAAACGCTTAAATATTCAGACTGTAGGCATTGCGAGAACAGTTACCGCCTCTACTCGACTCTCGTTGCAATTCTCTCCTCGTGCCTTTCCTTACTCTGGTATATACACGTGTACGTATATAGTCGACGAGCTTCGCGTGTGTGTAAGCTAGAGACGAACCAGTGGAAATTTCATCAATTCCACTCTCTCTATCCTCTCTTCCCCGGAAGACGATAGACGGATGATCTGATTGGAGACGTCGTTGGTAAATGGATTTGAGGTTAGGTTGACACGGTGTTTCGTCTAAGTCGATGGGCTGTATATGTGTTCGTAAAGGAAATAGGAATAGCGTTCGGCGAATGTTTCGCGGAAGATTGAGATATCCACGGTGACGTCTAACTGCCAGGCTTTATACACACACCGGCAAATTGTGTTCTGTGTGTGTTCTTGGCGAAGTTTTCGTTGGCGCGCGAGCGCACTCGGTGTCTCTGGGGTGTGAAAGCGCTCTTAACATTCACTTTGGCCTACTACTGCTCTCGGTAAATTTGCATGAAGAGCAGCCAGAAGTGGTGTAGTTGATTAGAGCTATATGCATCGTATGCATCCCCTGCTGCAATTCTTCAGTCTTAAACGTAACCGTTTATTACTTTAAACGGTAATTTGGTGGACGTTGGTGTGGCCATGGGGAATTTTTCTAGGTCCTTCGAAGAGAGAAGGTTTCTGCGACTTTTTCGGTGAGTAGGGTCACTCTGGTCGGGTTTCTATTGCTCTTGTGAATTTCCTACATTGGGCTGTTTAAAAGGAGGGTAATTTGAGCGAGAGTGGACTGTTTGGTTGTTAGGGGATGTTTCGTAGATTGTTACGCTTTCTGTGTTAGCAATTGTCAGCACTGTCGTTGATCGAAGAGGTCCTAGCTTATGACAAACGCAGAAAATTCAGGCGATTTGGCATAGGGCAATTATAATTGGTCTTAAACCTATGCTTGTGTTTCATACTGACTTCCTCTACTATGCAAGATCTCGTCTCAATATTGACCTCGTCAAATTTACATCGTAATGATAATACCACTGCTATTACCCTAATTCTCTAATAAAATGGTACTTCGCTACTGTCACGTGCGTAACAGCCGTCGCTTACGAGCCGTACAATACATCGGTATTCGAAAATTATTTTACTCGACGCCTCTCACACTTGAACACCGCATGACCTAAGATAATAAACAGACCTTCGACATCACCAAGCAATATAACAAATTCCCCACTTTCACACCACCATCAGACACACCGAAAAAACCAATCACCACACACTTCCACAACCAATCACAACACACACGTAGTTTATAAAATAGCTAACGATCGGTAAATCGTAACGATCGTAACGATCGGATCATTTACAAATACATAGTTTTAATAGCAAATTGTTCTGCGTTAATAGTCAATCTTCCGTGCACTACCCGAGCCCCCTATCCCGAGTAGATTCCTTAAATGGTCCGACTCAAAAAGAGGGACAATTATCGGTTTCGCAACAAGCACATCGCGATTCGTAACACTACAAAAAACGGGACACCCCAACTCATTCTCAAGGAGAAGAAAAATTTAAAGCAATTAATTGTGGCGGGTACGTCGTTCTATTATTCCACGCGAACTATCTCGTTTCCAACTCCTTCAGATTTTAGTTTCCGTTCTTTTGTCTCTCCCCGGGTTAAGACTTGCCTTCGTCCTCGAGTAGCCTAAAAAGCGCACATGTGGCATCCAGGTTCGCACGAGGACGAACGAATTTTCCGTTTCCACCACTTTCTCCACTTCTATCTTTATCTATCGCTACTCCTGTCTCCCTGCCCTAACAATATAAAAACCCAGTACGCCTACACCAGGGGACAGTTTTTCCTTTACCGACCATCGCGACGTCCCCGCCGATTAACAAAGTAAACGATTGTATTTTCTGGACCAATTTGTACGCCGACCATACACTTATACTTTAATAAATTGAGGTGGAAACAGTGTAACGACGTTACTCACCCACCTCATAATTAATCCTGTTTATAAATCTCAAGAATTCATTGCCACTCTAATTCACCATTCCAAGAATCCCAATACCAGAATTTTCCCACAAATCTCCCATACATTCCCCTATTTATTAACTATTGGAAGCAGTAAAAGATATACGGAGGTAGTAAAGACGGGGGATGAAAATTCGATTGACGTCTCGTGGCCAGATTTTCCAACGATCCAAACGTCATACCAGCGGGTAATTCGACCAAGTCTCGAATGGATTCTCGAGTCGTTCGTTCCCCCAGAAGTAGGGATTTCCTCGAATCGTCTCCCCGCCGCGAGTATTTGCATAATTCGCCAAAGTGTGTGTATGCTCTGGTCGGTGAGAAAGAAAGAAAAAAGGGTGGGAGGAAGGGGTCGATTTTATTTCGCGGAGGAAACTTGACGAGATAAGCGGGGATGGACTTTATGAAGGCTCGCGGTGCATTTTATATTTTCACGCTCTATTACCGGCGCGTTGAACGTGTTCCCCGCGATTTTATGGCGAAGTAGCACTCGCCACGGTCTCGTTTTATTAAATTCCCCGCGAAATTGAGAAATACGCTCGGACATAAATATCAAACAACAGGCTGTGCTGCGCGCGTAGGTACCTCCTTCGCGTGTACCTTCTGATTAATATCCATTAAATCAACCGTTCGTAACCGAGAACATAACAGTTCCTTCTTTTTCCTTTTTGGCAATTCACAGACATTTTTCACGCGGCGAAGAAATTCGCCGAGGGGAGCAATATTTTCGAAGCGCGTTTACCTCGGCAGGGGTAATTCGCCGCGCTTCGTTTGCAAAATCTTCCGCAATTAACGTCGCGCCGGGGATCGTGTAAACCTCGCTCGACCGTAAAACTTACGAGCTGGAAGATTTTCTGGAGATCGAAGAATTCGCGAATACGCCGAGCTACCTTTCGGTTTGGCCCTTGATTTCTTGAAGGGAAATGTGCTTGGTGCGATTGAATTAGTGCTCGCGAATGTTTCGTTGATTTGGCTGTAAATAAAATTGCTGGATTTGGTCAATTTTTTTGAAATAATTCTCCACTGAGATGGAGTTCTTTTAAAAGTTTGGCGAAGCAACCGAAGTAAAGTGATTTGAATCCTTGACCCGAACTGGAATTAAAGATACTCTTTTCTCTAGAATTAATGGATCACGGGAAAATCAACAATACCGAGATTGTTTTCATAAAAATTCAATATGTGAAAAGTAGAATATTAAAATATCGAAGGAATTCAATAAACTGTACTCTATCGTTTTTCACCGATACGCGATATTAAATTAGTTCGACCCAATTTACCGAAAAATGGCAGATTCGCAAATTCCTCAGAAAGTTTAGATATAAATACGAAACCAACACCAAGCTTTTACACAGTAACACAGGAAACCGCCCGTAGCAGTGTCTACCACACAAAAATACATCGCTAACTCTTTAAAAAAATAGAACCAACCTTGAAAATTTCCCATATTATTGTAAATAACAAAAACGTATTCCAGGTGACAAATTTCCCCCCACAAATAATCTACAAATTTACATAAATCTCCTATTCATGTTCTGGAGATTAATACCACGTTACTCCATCCTGACTGATCTGAATACCAAAACAATTCTCAAAATTGCTATCCTTTTTATAAAAATTTTCCTGTAACCTGCAATGCACGATGATTGCAAAAATTTGCCCAGCAATCTATATCGCCAAGAATGTCTCCTACGAACTACCGCAGATAATCGCCGTAAGTTCCACCCCGAAGAAAAATATCGTTAGCAATTACCTCGGAAGAGACACAGCGGCGTAGCTAACTATCTCGGTGCACGTTCCCCCCAGATTACGTTTTATCGGTGAAAGACACCGCGTTTTCGGGCCAATTACCCACCGGTCTGCATCGCGGTCATCTTAAACTTTCAACCCGAAAACTTTGTCCGCCGCGTCGCGTTTAAGAGCCTCGTAAATTTCCCGACCCGGCTTATCGAGAGCTGTACATTTTTCACGTGCATTAGGCATGCTCGAAACCGACCGTCTTCCACAAAACCGTAACAAGTGCGTGCGATAAAATCCAAGCTGTAGAGAAAACCCATTACTTTTCATCAACGTCGGAGGAGAGAAAAGGACGAGCTGATTGCGTATCCGAAACTGCACGCTGTCGTCGCTGAAGAGGCTCGAGCAGCGATCGTGCTTCAGGACAACAACGACTTCTGCTGCTCTTCTCCTCTTGCTCCTCTTCGATTTTTCTCCTGCCACCCTTATCCCGCCCTTTTCATCTCGCCAATTTCTCTTCCTCTCTTTGTCCCCCTCTATCTTTCTCTCGTGGCGGCCCATGCAGCGCGCACGGCGCCACATTGTACACACGATTCAGACAGCGAGGCGCACGCAACGGACGTGTCTTTCGTCGCCGTCGATGTCACGGCGGGCCGATAAGGATGGCTGTCCTCGGAAAGCGGGGAGACACTTGAGATCTGTTCCGAGGGCAGCCAGGGTCCCGACCGACGACGCCAAGGGCAGTCAACCGCCGAAAGCGACTCGGACGACATCGGCAAACGGCACGAGGCATTCCACCGGGGATTCGAAATAAAGAGTTTCAAGCGTGACCACGCGGACATTTATTCTCCCGTCGCCCACACTCTTTTACGCTCTTTCCGTGTTCTCCCCGCTCTTCTCTATTTTTGTCGTTGTTGGTCCATGTTTTGGTGTAATCATTTTCGGTTGCTTTGAGCGTGACCGACATAGAGTCGAGCGAAACTACGAGGTCCATTGTCATAGACACGATCAACGTTCACGCTGAACGAAGAGAGAGAGGCTTGGCCGATCGCGAGCGTGACAATCGTGAATGGAAACGCGTGCGGGATTTTCCTTTGATCGCGGCTGACGCGACATGCCGCGCTGAATCGACACGTTGCCGCGTGAAACGACCGATCCACGATCTGTGGGTTCTAATGATCGACTGTTGCTTGAACGGGGGCGACTCTGCTGCGAGCAGAATTCAAGTCATCGATTTAACCGTTTCACGGAAAAATTCGCCCTTTGATAGCGCTCACCGCGGCAAATTGCCGTTTAATATTTCAACCACTTTCCCGGGAATTTTCACCAATTATTGCGTTCACCCTCTACTGTCGGGACACCGTTCTTGAGACTTGAAGCCCGATACGGAGTTCACGACACTCCTCAACTTCCGGTTAGCTTATAAAGTTAATATGGAACAATTCTTACTAATTTACCTTTATGACACATTTTCATGATGAACGTTATAGAATGGAGTGATTGGTTGTTGTTGAGAGCGTTCGATCTTGTTCGGTTCTGAGCTCGCTGCGGATCAGCCTTGACTTAACTATTCTGAACCTCGTTGAGAAGGTATATAGAGATTGTCCTTTCTTGTTGATTTTCTTTATTCGTGATCTTCGCTGACGAGCGAGGGTGAGCTCGCTCCTTATACAATTTTGTGTAGTGGTCATCCACCAATCAGGGTGTCTAAATGGTGGCGACAACCCTCTCCTTGCGCCCGCAGCGCGTTTCTCTGGCGAAGGGAATGCCTGTGGGTTTTTCCGGGTGAGTCGCTTTCGGGGGACCGAATTTGTTAATGCAAAATTGTCAGCCCCGCGAGAAACCAGAAAACGCATGGTAGACCTGATCGGCCGAAGTGAGGTTAGGCCAAAGGTGACTACTGATTTTTATGGCTATAATCCGCCAGACCGAGGCAAACTCACGTGAATTTGCGTGCAACGCGACAACGTCGAGTTCTAAGTAGAATGGAAGAAAAGAAAAAAGGTAGAATCAGCGGAGTCTCTCAGACCCCGCCTTGACAGTAAAGGGTTAAAGCTTGAATTTCTTTTCGAACGATTGAGAATTCCAAGGGGGGATTGTTTGCGAGCGTGTGTGTAATTAGTATCGACTTCGCGTTACGTTCGCGTTGTCACGCGTGCACAGCGATCATTTTCGATGAACTTAAGGTGGAAAGGTCGCGGGTAATTCTTCGTTTCTCGACGTGTGAATCGATAAGAACGAAAGGTAGCCGGACAATTTGAATAATTGCGCGTCCCGAGTGCACGTTCACTGATCTTTCGCGCTCGAGTGCGACCAATTGATCAGAGCGGGGCGCGAACCTCCAAAGCGATCTTCTCGCTTTACAGCTTTTTCATCGAGCGCGACGTCGATTAATTGGCCTCCAACTTTTACACACGCGACTTCGCCGCACGAGTGCATCGAGTGCTCGTCCAGCTTTCAAACGAATCACTCCTTGGCGGGGAGAAAAATAAGATGAAACGTGTCATTTGTCGCTTTTTCTTTCCGGAAGATGTACGATCCTGAAGGTTTTTTTTAATTGATGGCCAGAGTGGAGTTCAATTGGACAAATTGCTGATGCTGTTAACACTTTCGTTATCTGTGAGACATACACGTGTTTCACTTGAGTACTTGGTCAGAAATTAATCTCAATTTATCGTAGTATCTGTCATATTTGCGACGACAGATAAATAAATCGAAAATTAAGAAACAAAATAATTCGGTCGCCAAAGTGTTGGAAAATTTGAAACTTGTCCCTTTAAAGTTCAATTTTCTTTCGTTCGGGAGAAGGAAAGTTACGATTTTATACTTTGACAATCTCAATTAACATCTCAAAATTAAGAAAAAAAGAAAACAATTCGGTCATGGGAGTGTTGAAGAATCTGAAATTGACCCTTTGAAATTCAATTTTTTTCGTTCGTGAGAAGAAAGGTTACAATTTTACATTTCGACGAGGGAAACAAGAATTAATAACTATTACAAATAAATTAGTTCGAAACTAGGTGCATAAATACCCGACTCCTAATTCACACAGAATTACAGAGAATTAAACAGGAAAATGAAACAAGTACTAGGTCACAAAATAAAACAAATCAACTCTCCCTAAACATTCTCTCTCAAAAAGCATTAAAATCAAAATGCACCTCCGAATCCTCCAAAATCAGCACAAAACGAGTCTCCCTTCACGTCTGTCCTCTCCAATCCGTTCGCAAATTTGCCAATCTCTTCGTGACTCCCGGAGAACAGTATCCGTGACTGCGATTCCGCGTGCGCTCGCAGAGAGAAATCGGACGTCGTCGCGGCGCAGCGAAAATTGGCTTAATTACCCCCTCCGTGGGACGAGGGGCGGAGGGGATCTGCACGAATCGCGGAAAATCAATCGTTCCTAGGATCCACACGCGCGATATACGTGAGATATTTGATAATCGTGGCGAGATCTCCGACGATTTCGGATGGCCGCGTGTAACGAGGTTCGGTGAACATCGGTAATTCGGTTATCAGAAGGGTACGCGAAGGAATTTCCAAAACGATGAACATCTATATCGCGCGCGAATTGGCCGAATAATACCGCGAACGTTCTCCACGGTACAAGTGAGCATAGGACGGTGGGAAAGGGTGAGGAGCGGCGAGTTGAAACGCGTAACGTGAACGCGCGCCCCGCACCCGAGGAATCCGTGTTGCTCTAATAACGCGATAATAAGATTACTGCGGACGTTTCTACATGCTGCAGACATCCCAGTTATGGGGACGAAACGAAACCCACGGACGCCAGTGCACACGCCATCCCCTTTCCACGGAACCTGGCCCAGACAACTTTGTTGCTTTCCGCGACAGAATATCCGGGTAATCGCTCGCAGACCACTCCTTCCGCTCCATCTTTTCCAACTTCGCCGAAGAGAAATGGAGACACGGCTTTTTTCCACCACAGAGCTGCATCCCGTGTACTGTTTTCCACGTTCGAGTTGTTTCGCCGGGAAAATAGCGCACACTCGTGGTTGGTTATTGAAATAGATAAATTGAGACAAGTTGAGGGTAGCGGTGGAATTAAAGGAACGAGAGTTTTTTAAAGCTTGCTCAGAGTTTATGCTGTATTTTGGGGAATTGTTGCTGCAATACCAGAAGATTAAACGGTGAAACAATTATTTTCACAGAATCCAATCTGAGTACAATTGTTCCTCTCGTTAATTCTTTCGACTGTGGAAGGAATTTTTCTAGTGATTATCAATAATAGAAGTCTAAATATGCGTTAAGTGAAATTTGACTGCTTCGTCGGTTAAGGTTATTGATTATTAAAATGTGCAAAAGAGAAGTGCGATATTCTCTGTATCGAGTAATGCAGAATTTTCTGCCGTACGCTTGATTGCTACTGAAGCACACGTGTATATCGGGTTGCTCGTTATGTGGCGCCTAAGTACTAAATGCTTTAAGCTTCGTCATTAAAAAGCGAAGCAAGATAGAGCGTACGTTCATACGACGAAAAACACTCCTCTCGTTGTTCTCAACAGCCCTGCGTATCAGTTGAAACGTTTCGTAAAAATTTTTCACATAAGCTATTTCCTCTTACCGTGACCCAGCATCTCGAAACTTCCAATCACCACTCGCTCACCTTCCAAGTCATCCCATAAAACAATCCAATAACCCTTACTTCCCAACTTCGAATCAATTTCTCAACCGTCTAATGCACTTTAACTTTTGTATTACCCATAAAATCCTACTTCTTCCAAGTATTAAAGAGCATTAACTCTATAAAATTCCGTCAAACGATTCCAGGCTTGGCGGTCGACCTCCCGGCAATCTCCAGCCCCGAAAACCGGCGAAGAAACGCGAACACCCTGTTTCGAGGAGACGGAGAATCCTCGAGCAAATAACGAACGGAGCAACCTTCGACCGGATGGGTTTGCAGCGCGATTAGCAGATGGACGCCGAGCTCGAGGTAAGCTGGGCTTAAAATTCCGTGGGACAGATTGGAATCTGTTTGTCGATGGGATGAACCGAGAGTAACGTGACGACGAGTCCACGGAGAAAGCGGGTTGATGAACGCGTAAACGAGGCGTCGTCGTCGTCGTGGCAACTTTTCGACTCGCGACACGAGGCGACGTCCCTGTCAAAGTTTCAGCGCCACCCTAAATAAACAGACGACGTCTATTATGTGCGGGATATCGCGTTGAAACGACTCGAGAAACTCGAGAAACTTTGGTTGAAAAGAATTTGACGAAGGTTCAAACCGGGCTTTTGCCACCCGGGGGAAAGTGAATCGTTTGTCTTCGGTTTAACGAGCTGATGGCAGGCGAGTACGCGTGTCAGAGGGGTTGCCTGTAATTAGGGAGGCTTCTTAATTTGTATCGTGATTTTCTTCCGGCGTGAACGCTTTCATAATCCAGAGATCAGTTCTGTTGCGTGAAGGATCACTGGCTGTTTGGCTTGGAATTAACGAGTCGATGCTGGGTTAATGCGCGCGTGGTTCACGGGTTGCTCGCAATTGGGGCAAAGTGGAATTACTTGACGCCTATTTAACCGCAGGAATTGTAATCGAATTGGTGGGAAAAGTTGTTGAAAAAATTTTAGACAAAATTAATAAAATTGCAATGGAGCAAAGTTCCCTTCGCTACGAATAACACGTTTATAATAAATTGGTAGGGAAACAAATTCAGGAAGAGAATGAATCCTGTGCTAAAAAAATTAACGAAGCAAAATTGAACGATGTCACGTTATATTTAACAAAATTTCCTTCGCTGTGTATAACATATGTCTAGAAAATTGGTAGGGAAAAAATTCAGGAAAAAATTGATACTATGTTAAAAAAATTAATAAAGCAAAATTGAACGATATCAAAATTTTCTTCGCCGTAAATAACACATTTCTAGAAAGTTAGTAGGAAAAAGAAATGAAAAAATAAAGCAAAATTGAGCGATGACCAGTCGTGAATACCACGGTAAAAAACGGTAGATCCACCTAAATGTCTACTAAATTAAGCAACTCCACGTTCGACACGCCGCATCAGACATTCTTCTCGAAATTATCGCGTTAATAGTGAATCGACGTACCCGTAAATCTGTCGATAATTGAAGGTACATCTCGGTTTAACTCGAACCATTCTTCCGAACGTTGCCGGGAAGCTCTTAAATTAGGGAAGATCGTAGCCCAGGGAGTACTATGTTAACCAGCATTGCGATAGGACTCCCCAATGCACTACATTCGCGTTATTACGCCCTTCAACAACGCGAACGATCATCCGTGAGATATCGCGGCGAATATTGGCGATACACGCTAAGTATGCCCATTACTTTCAACCCTGGAAACGTAGCAATAGTTGGCTCGGCCTCTCGCGCGCGTACCTCTGCCTCGTGCTTAATCTCCGCTGTTTATGGCAGTGTCTCGTAAATGGCTAGTTCCTTCGTACTGAGCTTCTAATAAATAACCGCGTAATCTGCTAGCCTTAAAAAGCAATATCCTTCCCTCCGGAACGAGATATCGAAAATTCTTCCCTACCTTTTCGATTCGGAGTTTCTCTCGATCCTAACCAGACACCATCGACGATAGAACGGACAATTCGATGGAGGGAAAATTGGTTGGTGAGAAGAATACTCTCGTAGGCCACATATTTCCAAAGTTGAAAGTCCAAGTGGCACCAGAAGGTAGGAAGAAAGTTCTTCTGGAGAGAGGGAAGAACTCTTCACCCTTCTTCACCCCGTAACTTTATCACGCGACAAGGGAAACGCAATTCGTAGATGTACAGCGTGACGAAGTTTCGTCGCCTGGCAATTTCACGCGCCTCCATTTTCTGCGTCTAGCTCGCACGAGAGCCAACCAGAGCATTAAATCTTCGTGGAGAAAAAACGCGTTGCTCTCCCTATAGGTTCGTCCTTTGCTTTCCTGGCCTCTTCGACCTCGTTGTGCTTGACCTGAAACGTGGTTGACGACGTCGACGACTTTCGGTAGTACCGAATCTGCGTTTCCCTCCCTGGTGTATGTGTGCAATGTGTGTGCTGTATCGTAGAAGCCAAGAAACGATGTGAATACCAAGCAAAAGAGAAGCCAATCGTCCGATGCTCGGTCCTGTTTCCGGGCTAAAAGCCAGCCAGAACCGTTGCACGCCGCTTAATACGACGCCGTGGACCGAGTCAAAGCGGAAAGTTGTCTTTGAGCGGAGCGGCGCGCGTCCATCGAGGGTTACGATGAATATGTAACGCGCCGCGGAACTTCCGTTCCATCGTTTTGCTCGTTCGGCGTCGGTTAAAGCGAAGGAACACCAACGATCGATCCGCGGGATCTTAATTAATCCTCGATGGACTTGGAGATCGAGCCAAAGTGGACTCTGGGTTTGCAACTTTTGGATAGCTGAACTTGTTCGTTAGTGCATTGTTGGGTTTGCGTGGAAGTTTGTTCTTTTATTGGTGGTGTGCAGAATATAGGGTGCTAAATAGTCTAAGAACATCGAAACCGTGTGGAAATGGATGGAGGAGAAAAGGTATAGTCGGAGGAAGAAAAGTTGATCGAAAGGAACTTCGGTTTGGATTATGTGAAGTGTGCTTTAACTTTGATTAAATTTCAATCGAAAAATTTCAAATAATGCGTGTCAACTCTGGGTGTTACTATATCTGCGTGAAAATATAAAGTGGAGAAAAGGTATAGTCGGTGGAAGAAATGTTGATCGAAAGAAGTCTCGATCCGGATTACGTGAAGTTTGCTTCAGCATTGATTAAGTCCCAATCGAAAAATTTTAAACACCGCGTGTCACTGCATCTGTATGAAAATATAAAGTGGAGAAAAGGTACAGTCGATGGAAGAAAAGCTAATCGAAAGAAACTTATACGAAGCATGCTTCAGCTTTGAAAAATTTCAAATGCTGTGTGCCAATTCTGGATGTCACTACATCAATCAATGCTGCTATTTAACACATTAATTTACGACCACCCTATATTTCTTCCATCGACTATACGTATAGTTGGGGCCACGATATAGCGAGGTCGTAAATTAAACTCTCAAGAATCGGCACCGATTGATGTTGCGGCACTCAAGACCGTGTGTTGCAGTCTGTTTGAGGGTTCCAACAATAAACGAATGGTAGCATATGATTTGGTACTTCAAGTAGAAAATGGTATTTCATTTACAAATGGAAAATATGTTAATATTAAAGCTACACAATCCTTTTGCATTTTCTATCTGCATCTTGTAACCGTACTTCCAAATGCGGCTTTTCCCAGAAGAAAAAAACCCTAAATTGTCCTAGCTGAACTCAATTTTCAGTAAATATATTAGAATCAGTTGACTTTCGCTGGATACAAGAATTCTTCGTACGGTCCTGACAATATGGTTTCAAGTACTTATCTGCTCGTATCTCTGTCAATTTTCGGGTCCCGGCAGCTAAAACATGTTTACTTTGACGTCTGACCGATTTTACGACCTCGCTATATCGTGACCCCGACTATACATCAACGTCACAGAAGAACATTCATTCACTCGTTCGTTTAAGCAAACGTTCGACGCTGCTTTTGTCAATTATTATTTATCTAAACAAACAGATATCGCAGCGATAAACTAACAACCAGTTCATCGAACCTTCTCTAAAGTACCAACAACGAAGAAACGTTAAATGTAACTCCCGCCGAATTAGAAGTAAACACTTGGTTTTCCGATCGAACAAGCCGAAAAATGCAAATGGCCCGGTTGTGTCGCCAACCAGAAGTAGAAACCGATATCGCGTGCTCGATTTGCAACAACGAGTGGTAAATCCGCGGAACGTGAAGAAACCGTCGCAATAAACTGTGTTACGCTTCCAGCAGCTGCATCCCCAATGACCGTTCGAGTCGTCGTTCGACGAGGCTGTCGCTGAATTTTAACGAGCGCCTCGTTAATTGCGCTGTCGTCTATGCAGTAACGAAGCGTTAACGAAACACACCGTATCCGTATAGATTATACCGCGAGAATGGGTCTGTTACGCGACACGAACCGCGAAACTCGATCGTAACCCCTCTCTCGCCCAGGATATATATTCAGACGTTGGAACCACCGGTTTAGAGAGCGTTTCGAACACATACAACAAAGTAGATAGACGGATCGTGAATTTACTTGGTAATTATCTTGGTCGTTAAGGAGAACAGGGAGCTCGTGTATCAAAGCTAAGTTTGTTTCACCGTGACTTGCAACGAGTGTCGAAGTTCGCCGCGTTCCCCCGATCGAAACTCCCATCCAAACGCTCTGTGCGTTTTCTTTCGACGAGCTTTTACCAGATACAAACGGGATTGTTTGGACGAAGTCTTACGGTCTTGAATTGGCGAGATTATTCGCGGAAGATCGGTGAGATATATCATCATCGCCTTCGAAAGCTTTCTCTACCCCTCCTTCTGATCCAGGCTTGTTAAGACATCTCATGAATTACACTAAAACCGAAGGAAACCACCGAAGCTTCCATGAAACTGTTTTAACGATCCCGAAGCTCCTTCGCGTGAAATAAAGGCAGGGAGTATGGTAGAGCGTTTGTATCAAGGAGCTAGTCGAGCGTACAAGGGAGATAAAGCAACGTCGAAGACATAGGTCGTTACGTCCCGTGGACAAAAAGTTGGTAAATTATCGGAGAGGTTGTTTTTGCGCGCCTTGCGTTCCAGGCTTCGACTAAATGTTTACAAAACTCTCCGTGTGAAAGTCGAGCAGTACGTAGACCTCGCGAGAGAAGCTAAGTGGTTGTACATATGATAAAGAAACATGCTCTAGAGTGTGAAAGAATCGACAAAGTACGGAGGATCTGGGCTACTCACTGTCTTTCACGCAAAAGGCGCCGATAAT
>NW_017100262.1:3667208-3675992 GCF_001263275.1 Habropoda laboriosa
ATGAACACGTTCCAGTGTCTCGCGTTCGCGTTGTACCGTAGACTCCTCCCGACGTGCAGCCTAAGGTAAATCATGATCGTTCCACGTGAACTATCCGCGGCTCGATCATAGCAACCGATTATCAAGCGGCATCATCCACCAATTCTCTCGAAACGAGTAACTCGTGCTTCTCCCACGGTTCTTTCTTTTCTTCCTCTCACAGGGACATTCTTCCCGTATCCTCGTCCTGCGTGTCCATCTCACACTGGCCACCCTTCATCTCTCCTTACAATCGAACGATCTCCGGCAATCGACACCAGCGAAATCAAATTAGACTCGCAAAACAATAGGAATACTCTGGTATATACGGCGAAATCACACTTTCAAATCACACTCTTCTTCCCCGGAGAGGTCATAGGCACCAGGTTTTCGTGACGACGAAAGGAACACGCGCGATCACCGGTGGTGCGGTGGTGGTCTCAGCACCGAAAAAAGTGGTAACATCACTCGCGGTGCGTGATGGCACGCGATTGTCCGACACGTTTCTCCTCGCACAACTTGCAAAAACCCCTCTCTCGTCCCCTTTTGCCCGCTAACCGACACGACTTTCAAACTTTTCCCACACGCATATCAATCACCCCCGTTGTCGTCGTGGTTTCCCCTTTCTTTTCTTTTCCCCCTCGAAGAGAATACGTACTTACACACGTTTATCCGTTTGTTGGAACGGTGAGAGAACGCGTGCGAACATACGCGAGAGAAGACGTTTCGACAGATCGAAACGACGGAGCGACGTCGTTGACGCGCGCCACTCGCACTCGAGGCGAGATTTCGCTCGTCGCGCACTGTATCAGCAGCAACCGGGCCGTACGGTGCACACCGCTACGCTGAGCTACCGCGGACGACGTTAGCGTCGCCACTGTCGCTCTCGCTGCCACCACTACTCGAGTTTCCCCCACCACGGCTCGCGCTACCCCCACCAAGCGTCCGCGCTGCCCCACGCAGAGGCTGAAAACCCCGGAGTGACACGACCGGCTAGTACTACCACCAGCGCAGCGAGGCCATTCCGTGGACGCCGATGTCGTGGGTCGTCGTCGTCGTCGCCGTCGTCGTCGTCGTCCTCCTCTACGTCCACGACGTCGTGGGCGCTACGTCGATCGAAAAGAGCCTCCAGTTGTACGCGCCCGCGCACATGCTTTACTTCGCATGCGTATTGAACGCACAGCATCTCCTTCTCTCTCGTACACGTTGCTCCGCGGTGTAACCTGTCTCTGTTACACTTGGTACACTTGCTTCTTCGGGAGTTCTCTCTGTTAAGCGCGGCGGTATCGCGAAGATCGGCGGAGCACACACATACGCCGGTGTACTTTGGAGGAAAAGTAGAGGGGGAATTTATGTTAATTCCGTGTATTGCGCCGCGGCACGATTTGAATGTAAGTAGGCGCGACGCCGGCTGATTATGGGGGGGAATCGAGCGGAACTAGAGAGCTCCAGTGGTCCCCTCTTCCGTTTTTAATCTTCCCTCTTGTTTCTTCCCCGTTCTGCTACCCTTGTAGCCCCGCGTGCGCGCGCGAGTTTCTTCCCTCTTCTCCTTTTCTTCCTCGTCCTCGAGGCTCTTGTTTTTCTGTACCGCCGAGGATCTAACGAGCGCGACCGAGGGAGTATACACGCGGACGACAACCTGAGTGAATTGTTCTTGGAGTGTATACGTTCTGTCGAGACGCGAGCATAGTTCTCGTGGAAAATGGAGAAAAGACGGAAATTGTTGAAATGAGCAACGGGCGACGATTGTGCGCTTCCTTTTCCTTTTTTTTTTTTTTTTTTTTGCCAGAGGGATCGTTAAGAGGGTGCGCGATGAGGCTCGTTCTCTTCGTTATTGGAGAATCGAACGCATGAGAGGGAAGAAAAAAAAAAACTAATCGGTTATATAGGAGAATTACTATTGATTTCCGCAATTTGGGTCATAGTTCTATAACGTATATATATAGATACTATCAATTTCAATAATACGCGCGTTCGTGGTTCGACCGGCAGCCGCGCAACGTTCTTGATAATGGAGCTAATCGCATGGATTGCTCCTTCCGTTTCCGTTTGTCGTGTTTCTTTGATCAATATTCCCATTCCCGTCTTCCCTCTATCATTCTTCTCTGTCCCCCCTTTCTTTTTATCATTCCTTCACAGCAATCGTTTCCACCTTCCCTCTCTCTCTCTTTCCTTCTTTTCTCTCTCCTGCGTAGGCTAAATTCATTCGGGGTCGTGTCTGACGGAAGGAGCTTCAGCAGCGAGGCTGCTGGAAGCGTGCTTGTAAGAATGTGAATGGAAAACGTGGACGGAGGTGGAAGAAAGGAGACGAAGGGAAGGGCTGTACCTAAGGGAAGACGGAATTCCCATTAATTCCAAATAAAGCGACATTTTCCCCCGGTGACGTTTGAATAGAGGTGCGAATCGAACTGGTCAATTATACCGGGAATTGAATGCAAATTCCTTCATGTTTCTCCACCGTCCTTCCCCTTTCCCCTCCATCTCTTCCACCTGCTTCTACTTCGTCTTCTTTTTCCTCTTAACAGCTACCAACGTCCTCGTTCCATCGTCGTCGTCGTCCAAGCGCACTTGTTTCCATTCCGCTATACATACTTTTCCCCTTTTTTTTTTCGCCTTTTCCCCCACCAGCCATTTCCAGAGCAAGAGAGAGAGAGAGAGAGAGGATATTGAAGAATCATGAATGGAAATTACAAAGGTTCGCGTTTATATTAATGCTAGATATACCGGCTCTCTTAGTCCCCTCTTTCTACCCCTCTCCGCAGCTCTCGCGACGTTGAATAGAGGCACAGTTGAGGGTGTTTAATTAGAGAGAGAAGCAAATTCACCTGTTTCTCCCTGTGATCCCGCGCTACTTCGTGGAACCGGTCGCGGGCCGGAGCTTTCTTCACCGAAGGCCCAACGGGATCCCCTTCCTGTCTCCTCCACGCTGATCCTCTGTCGGATGCCCTCTTTGCCACGTTAATCGTATTTTTGCCCGTTGCTTCCGGCTCTCTCCACCTCTTCTTTCTTTCCCTCGTTCCTTTTTTCCTATAAATTAGTTTGCTTAATCCATTCGCTTTGCTCCGTCTCGTTTTCCGCGGCGTGGCGCTTCTGCCTTCGACTTTCCATCGTGAAAACTCACCCCATCTCGCTCTCTCTCCTCTTTTTCTCGCTCATCGTCGCGAAGCTTGTCAGAAGAGAAAATAGAGGCACAGGACAGACCGGGTATCGATGAAAAACGTGGAAAAAGGAGAGGAGGGAGGAAAAAGTGGTGGAGAAGAACGGGGAGAGAAACGACCAATACAGAGGGAATCAGATTTTGACGCGGTGGGAGAGAGAGAGAGGTTCGACAGACTGGTACGGGTTCTGTCGAGGTGGAAAAACCATAAACAAACGCGCTTAATTATAAAAGGACCTCGTTTCGGTTCCTCCATCATTTTCCCTCTCTCCTTTTTGTACATAGAACGGCGAGTTCGCCGCGCCATTGTTCACGAGTTTATGCTTTCGTTCGATCTTCGCGGTCACTCCGTGCTCCTTTTTCTCTCCGCTCGTTTGACGATGCCTTTTCCCTCTCTCTCTCTCGCTGTTTTATCATTTTTACGATAGCCTTTTCCTACCTTCCGTACCTTTTATTGCTTTCTGCCTTTATTTTGCCGTGTGCGGATATAAATTATTTGAAACAATGCTGGAGAAAGCTAGGCACTGAAGAGGACCTTTCGATGAATTTGAAGTGAACGAGATTTGCAGCGAATTCTTTGTGAACGTCGCTGTCAAATTTCATCAAAATTCCTGGAATTTATTTTGTTACAAAAACGCATAAATATATCAATGAGAAATCTTTGAAATCTTCAAGTTTGTAATATTTATTATCCCGGTAATTGATCTCGATAATCTGTATACAAAAGTTCATTCCAAATCGTTTTCAACGTTCTCCTCAGTTTTTCATTTTGCACCTTTTTCCGTTATCCTTCTAGCTCGCTTTTTCTTCGTTTATACACTCGCCGCTACTTGCACTCCAGCGTGTTTCTTAATTCCACTCTCGCCTCCTCTGGCAAATAAACGCAGCCGCGCGAAGCGGGGCTTTCAAAGGCGAGTGTATCGGAAAGTCATCGATAGAAACGAGGCTCGTGCACGGCGGTAATCATAATCCCGATGACGATACGAGTTCAGATGTATGACTAGACGAATGAGTTAATGAGGACGTTGTATTGAAAGGTGAATGCATCGTCCCGGTACCCCTTTTGCCCCTCTTCCATCCATCTCGTCGTTGGCTTCAGGGTAACTTGCCTCGTCAGGTACTGCTGTGCGCACACTATTTACAGAATATTCATGGTAAATTTTCTGTTCTCGCTTCTCTTTCATTAACTTTGATTAGTCTCTTTTGAGTTACACCGGAGAATCTGTATTGTCAAGTGCTTTTCATTTAGATGATACTTCGAGGCAATGATAATTGATGGGATATGATGATAGTTTGACATATCTTGCGATGCTGAGATGACTGTTGTGGAGCTCTAACGACTCTGAGACAATTCAGACAAGAGTTGGACAACTCAGACTACTCTTGGAGAACTCTTAGACAACTCATATGAGGCTCTCCGCGACACTTTATATGCAACACTCCACCTACAATTCTTCGACGACTCTTAGAATATTCTGAATCTATCTGCAACACTGTGACTCTATCTGTAACACTCTGACTCTATCTACAACATTGTGACTCTATCTGCAACACTGTGACTCTATCTGGAACACTACGACTGTATCCACAACACTATTGACGACTCTATCTATAGCACTCTGACTCTATCTGCAACACTGTGACTCTATCTGCAACGCTGTGACTCTATCTGTAACACTCTGACTCTATCTGCATCACTGTGACACTATCTGCAAAACTTTGTCTCTATTTACAACGCTCCTACTCTATCTGCAACACATCGACTCTATCTACAACATTCTGACTCTATCTGCAACACTCTGACTCTATCCACAACACTATGACGACTCCATCTGTAGCATCCTAACTCTATCTGCAACACTGTGACTCTATCTGCAACGCTCTGACTCTATCTGCAACACTGTGACTATATCTGCAACACTTTGGCTCTATTTACAACGCTCTGACACTATCTGCAACACTGTGACTCTATCTGCAACACTCTGGCTCTATCTACAGCACTTTGACGACTCCATCCGCACCACTTTGCCTCTATTTACAACACTATGAAGATTTTTATACGTCGAGGAAGCAAAAAATCGACGAGGCAACATTTTCACGACACTAGAGTACTTAAAACAACCACAGCAATAATAAAACACACGTAACAATAGAATTTCTAAGGGTGAAGGGTTACAATACAAGTATTGTAACGAATTTTCACCAAAACTCCGTTCAGTTGTATAGGTGCGGAACATTTAAAAAGGGAATCGTGTTATGTTAAGCTCCGCGAGACCCAGTGAATGTTTATTCGAAACGAAAACTTGGGAAATTCACTCGATTGCGTTCCGCAACCGTTCCGAACGCCGGCTCGCGCGGCCAGAAAAAGGATTTCCTTTAATTTTGACAATGGCCACATTTGCATCGCGATCCCTGCGGAACTACAAGCGATGCTCTGTCCAATTACCGGGAGTGAAGCACGCCAATTTTTCTCTATTCCTCCCTACACTACCCCTCCCTCCTCCCCATCGGCAGAGAAAACTTCGTAATCTCTTCTCTCGCAATTCTCGATTTATTCACAGTCTCTGTTTTTCTCCACTTGGAAGCAAGAATTGTAAATTCTCCCCCCCAAAAGAACCAGGAAAATTGCCAGAAGGTGCAACCCTTTTCTCTTCTCGCCCGACGATTTTCCGCTTCTTGAGCGACCTTCACGCGTCTTCCTTCCTTTTTCACGGCTCGCTATAAATTTTCCACGGATACACCACGTATACATCGTTTCGAACAGCGCTGGAGGGGCGTCGAAGCTCCGGCACATCCGCGAAAAGAGAAATACAACCGGATACGTTCGACGGGAGAGAGAGAAAAAAGACAAGGACACGGGTGAATTTTGAATTTTCGCATGTTTACGCCGCGACTCTCCAACAGCGAAGCACTGTGCGAGAGAGAAAACGAGAAACACAGAGTTAAACGTGACACGTGTTTTTATTCGATCATCGTGAACCTCTCCCTTCAATTTTTACACGATCTCGTTTCCTCGCCTCTCCCTGAATTTCATCGACGAAGAATTTCCCCGCGCAGCCTGGAAACACGCAGAGGAAAATGTGGAAAAAAACGGCCACCGTAAAAGTGACATTTCTGCGCGAAGAGAAATTAAGGATTCGACGTTGCAGAATCGCGAGAAATTGTTCAAAAAACAATTAAACCTACCAATGTTATTTCATATTTCTCCTTAGTTTCGCTGAATTTGTTAGCCACCACGGATGAACGAGATTTACGCTCGGCCGTCGCTCCTTTTTTCTTTTAAACATTTGTTACACCACGCATCCCTGTTCCCCTCGGTTTCATTTCGCTAACATGCCCTCCCTGGCAAAACTTAAACCGTAACTCATGCATACAAAAAGTGGCTCGCGTAGCTTGTGCAAAAAAAGAGAGGAAAAACGGAGGGAAGGACAGGCGGCCGGCCAGGGCAGAAAGGGTTTGCTTCATTTCCGGTATTCGCCGCGTTTACATTTCACTATTATTTCAACGTCAACGGGATTAATAGCGCGCCACTTGAAGAGGACGGGCAAATAAAACTAATTCCTTTAGAAACGGTAACTTTTTTAACCAACCAGAGTATACACGCTGCAGCTCGAAAGTATCAGGACACTTGGCATTTTCTGTGAACCTTTCCTATCCCACGTGAATTATAAATATTAAATCGCATTCTCTTTTTGCAAATTCTATCGCGTGCACTCCCAATTCTGTTTTCACACGGTCTAGAAAAATATATTCAATTCCCTTTTTACACATTTTCCTTCGATAGTTCGAGCGATGGTAGTGATTTTGAACCAGGCATACGCAAGCGAACGCGTATGATGTCCGACGATGGCAGCGAGTAAAGTTACGTTGTTTTCGTCACTATCGCTGTTTTCAATTTTTATTTCCTCAATTTCTCATCATTTTTAATTTGCATGTGTTACTTTTACTTCATGAATTCAACTGCCTTTTGTTTTTATAAGATAAACTGTGCACGAATGCGCATACTCCCTTTCCTTCTTCTCTTTCTCCTACTTCACGTTCAATTCACCGTCGAGGAATTTTTGCACGCGCATAATCGCGGTGTACAAGTTTCGAGAGGGAAAAAGGACATTCTAAGGATGACCTGAATTTTACAGTAACGTCAGAGAACGATCCTTCACGGATAGAAACAGGCAATAACACGAAGAAACTCTCGACCCGAAGAAACAATCCCTTACATCTTCCTTCTGAAGATCGCGAACCGGTAGAAAAGCCGCGATGCTGCGAGTTATCGTTCGCGAACGACGCGTATAATCGCTAGAAAAATTCGTCGCGAACGTGAGTGCAATACTTACTCGAGTTCCACAACTCGAATTTCCCAACTTCCTTGGGAAAATGACGATTCTTGTCCGCGTCGGTTTCTCGCGTTTCCCTTTCGTTCAACGAAAATGACCATTTTCCAAGGACGAAATTGGACCTCCATCGAATATCGCTGGGTTTTGTCGGAATGTAGATCGTGGAAAATACAGTGGAATAGTATCGAACGATTCTGAAGCTTTTGAGACCGTTTTTATCCGGATAAGTTGTTCGAAAAATCGCGAAAAGTTGGCGAATTCGTGGGTGCAAATCGTTTCGCGGTGATACCGCGAGGTGGAAGATTCGTTACGAGAGAGTTTCATATTGGAAATAGTGTTCAACTTTCAACTCTGAAATCGAGTTGGAAATTTTCTCGTTCGAGCATCGCGAAAAATTGGGAGAAAGCGAGGAGAACTTGGAATAATCGACATAGATCGTCCGCCATCTTGGAGAACACCGAACTGGCGCGAAATTCAAAATTTGCAATTTTGCATGAGCTTCAATAATTCCATCTTCGTCTAAAACCTAGGTGAAACGTTCTCCCCGAATTTTTTCATCCTCTCCACGCTAGAAATACCAGGAAAAGCAAGAAAAGGTGCTGGAAAGGATAAACAAAGAATGGAAAAGCGAACGAATTGGAAACTATTTAGCTTTCTTTGTCGATCCAGAAGAAACTATTAGAGCTCGCTATTTGTTCGTTTCCACACGTCACGGTAGGTGTACAGAGAGGGGAAGTAAAGGGTAGAGGGTGGGCTAAAATAAACTATTCAGTCGTTTGACGTGACGTTAAATTTCAATGAATAGCGAGCGACCACGCGGCTTGTTCGCGATTCTAATTTCGAGCCGGCGGCGGCCGGAATGCGAAACGAGTTCCCCTCTTAATTATTCGCAATAACATTAATTAAATTCAATTCACCGCGCTGAAGTGGAGTCAGTGGCGGCGGAGGAGAGCGAAGGTAGGTGGCGAAAACGTGATTTGTCGAACGAAATGAAACGCGGCGGAAGACCTTGTGGAATTAAGGTTTCCCGTAATTTCTGGTCTCTTTAACGAGGAACGATAGTTCCTCGGTCGGACAATGCTCTCCGCTGCGTTCTGTGGCGTAATAAATTTTTGTACACACGGTGTGTACAGGTAGACGCGAAAGTGTTTGGTCAGGAATGAAACGAGCGTTGAACACTGCACAGGTGAAATATTGAAAGAATATTTTTTTTAAATGTTATTGGTATTCGTAGTATTTCAAATATTAAGTATTAAATTTAAAATGTTTTAAATA
>NW_017100262.1:3676759-3703208 GCF_001263275.1 Habropoda laboriosa
CAGAATATTTTTAATATTTAATATTACATTTAGAATATCAAATTTAGAATACTTTTAACATTTCACTACACTTTTTCACTGTGCTCTGCTTTCAAACACTTCCACTTGTCCCTATTACACTATTTAGGTCCAAATTTTCTTTCGCCTTCATAATCGTCGAGTAGCCAATTCATTAACGTAATCCAATTTCCTGCTTTCGAACGAACCTCTGTATTTCCGCACAAATAATACGAACATTCGAAACATTCATTTTCCTAAGTGTCTTAATGTTCCTGTAATACAACAATTCCACATAATCTCGATGAATTTGTATTACAATGTCATACAAGAATATCCATTAAACGAACAATACGTAATACTGAAATACAATAAGCGACGTTTCCCAACGAAGAAGCATCAACCCAATCCTTTTACAATTAACCGAAATGCAGAACTAGAGATGCAAGCTTACGCAAATATACAAATATTTTCATACCAATTGTACGCATCTATCGTACACAATGTACAAAAATACACACACAAGTAGCACACTAATACGTGTGCACAACAACGTGACGATCGAAACGAAAATACTGGAAATTTAATAATACAGGCGGAAATATAATTTCGATATAAAATGACCCGTCAAAATTACACACTCGCGCGAACGGTGTAATTTTATTTGCCTGAATAGAAGACACACAAATCTGGCTATTTCACGCTCAAGCCAAAAATTTCGCTTCTGTTGCCTCCTGATATTGCGAAAAACAAGTTTATGCAAGGGGGCGGATTTCGCGTGTTTGTAAATTTTCCACTGTCATTACGCTCCCCGGTGATGTCTGCGATATTTTCCTCCCTCTCCACTTTTCCACCGTTGCGTCGGTTCGCGAAAATTTTCGGCGAGAAACTCGATTCGGCGGGAAAATCGACGAACATTCGAACGCGAGATATTTGCCGGTTGTTTAGTCGACGCTTCGGAAAAACAAAGGGAAACGCGTAGGATAGGGGAATTCTTATCGGAGGAATGCGAGGTTTCGTTCTTGTTTGAAATTTCAAGGAACGAGAAGGGAAACGTCGCAAGGTAAAAAGCCGGGTAAAAATGTAGGAAGGCATTCTTGGATAATAAAAAAGTTTACTATTATAAGAGGAGAAGGAGGCAAATGTGGTATGATACGTAATGTTAGAGTAACGCAGGAGAAAAACTAGGGCGCCTGTTGCTTTCCCTCGTTCGGAATAAAATCTCCCTTACGAGTAGAATTGAAAATAGTCGAAAAGAGATGAGATCGTTAGAAATGTCTTGACTAACATACAGGGTGGTCCAAGTGAAACAGAACACCTAATTCTCCTCTCTATAGCGGAGACAATTTTTATGCGTAATTTAAATAGTTTCGAAAGCGAATTTTTTTTCATGGAAGAAATCTGAAAGAAGGAAGTAAAAATTTTAGAATCGAATGCACACAAATACCTGCACATTTACTTAAAAAACCATGGGTGACTTTAAAATATGTAAACAGAAAAAAAACGACGATCTTATTTACCATTCGAAACGATTTAAAAACAGCTGGTTCGTTTCACTCGGCCCACCCGGTGTGCAAAAAGACTCGCCCGGCGGAGAAGTAAAATTGAATAAGCGTAGTTAGTTATCCCCGTTACCGAATCAACTTCGAACTCAATTATTTAATCCATTTTTCGAGGAAACCCTCTCCGCGAGATTCTTCACCGATACATTTTGTATTTCACGTGCAGGGAACAAGTGTTTTTCCGCGATTAACTCTCCGACTAGAGAGAATTACCTGCACCCGCGGTAAATTCGCCTCGTAAATCCTCCGTTCTGTTCGACCCGGAATGCATTAGCTTGGCTTTTCATTCCCGAGATACTGTAATATTAATACCTACGTATTCCCTGTTTACTCTGAACTCGACGCAACGAATCTGCGTACCACCGTGCAACATCCTCTCGCGACACTTGGAACGTGATCTTCGTTTCGACGCAAAGTGGAAGATCGTCCCTTTCTTCCAAATGACTCCGTAAATTCGTGGAATCTTAACGAAAATTTCCAATCGCAATTTCCAGACGCCGTAAAGAGATTTAGGGAATGTTCGAGCGAGAACTCGGGTACAGTTTGACCAGCTCATTACCTTCGGTACACGTGACAAATTGCCAGGCGAGGAGTAATTACCAACCGGTTATGAATCATCGCCTTAGTCGCTCTCGCCTGGCAACATCGAGATTAGTAAGTACGCTTGTCTCAGTTAATAACAATTTCGAAACGAGTAACAAGCATTGTTCGTGCATACTACGCACGCACGTATGCAGGGTATTTCTAAAGGAAATAACAGCGTGATAATTAATTCGCGAAAATAATTTCGCTGACGAGGCGTTAATGCCTCTGCTACCTGCTCGCGAAACTTACGCGGCTCCTTATGAATTACCGTACTATAAATCTCGCGTGGTAAGTTGTTACAGGGAAAAGTACTTTATCTTCTCTGTTTAGGTGGAATAAGAAGTGAAACGGAGGAGAGAGGAGTGGAAAGAACGATCAGAAACGGTCTCGACGACCATTTCGAGCGATTGATATCAGAGAAACTGTACAACCTTGTGGAATCGCCAGGGTGGAGGAGAGACAGGAAAGTGCATTCGCGACCCCCGTGAAAAATGACGCAACCCAGTGTCAGAGGGAACAATAAATCTGTGGAAATATTACGTAAATGCTTGCCATATCGTAGCTGTGACACTGAATAACGGCCGCGTTCCCTTCCTTGAAGAAGTCGCGCGCCTCCTGTCGAATCTGCTCGTTCTTTATTCGCTTGCAATTAGAGAATTTATGGGGGAAAGTGTGTTTTACATTTTCACGGTAATTTCGTGGCGTTGGAAAATTTATGATTGATCTCTGTGCTGAGGGAAGATGAGTTTTGGTACTCGGTGACTCTAGAGCGGTCTTCGGGTCATTTCTGACCCGGCGCATTTTTATTTTTTTTATAAATTTTGCTGGTATCAAGTTTGTGTTCCTTTAACATTACGTTGAAAGTGTTATTGCCTAGGTTTAAAAATTGTTACGCTTAAGTTCTTGGGGTCTTCTTTGACCCAAGTTTAATTAGGTTCAAAATTATTACAGATAAGGTCTTTGGGTCTTTTTTGACCCAAGTTTCATTAGGTTCAGGAATTGTTAGAGAAAAGGTCTTTCAGTCTTTTTCGACCCAAGCTTAAGTGTTAAATTAGGGTTAACAACGAGCTTAACGTGAGATTCCCAAGTATTGACACATTCACTGCTATAGTCACGCATATTCTACACGCTGAAAAATAATTTTCATACAAAATGTAATTTCTATGTTGCAAATTTTAAATATGTGCTCCATACGAATGCAAAATTTAGTGATTTTTAATTTGAAAATCGCGCAAATATGACATAGATATGTTAAATTAACGCAACAGTGAAATTGTGAAACTTCATAAGAATTATTATGAATTTTTTCTTCTTCAAAATTCAGCGATTTTTGCAAATGTGACATAGATCCAAGTTGCACGCAGTGAATATGTTATATTAACGTTAGAGGGAACATTTCTTCTGTTATATGTCCGCAAGAATATTTTTGTGCGATATTTTCCAATTTGGCTGGCGCTTCGAAAAATTCTAATACAAGTTCACGGTTGCTTTTTCCGCGTTCTTAGTCGCGAGAATTACGTTCATGCGCGTGGCCATACATTCACCGGTTATAGGGGACTGGCGCGATATTCCCTGGCTAAACGATAATAACACGCGCTGCATATGCACCTCGGGAGACATTCTGGTCCGATGTATGCACTATGTAACGCCAGCTAGCAGACAATGCGTATCGTTGAAGCTGTCAATGAGACTCGTGGAATCTCGTTAGTCTACTGGCTTTTCTCGGAATACCTTGCTCGGTGCTGCGCAACTTATAATTAAAACACACTGCGATTTTTTTAACCTGTGCTACAGTGTATTTCTATTGCTCGACAATATCGTTGAGTGTGTTGATAAAAAATGTGGGAACACCTTCTTTGAACACACTTTTTTGAGTACTTGTGTCGAAAATTTTTAGAGGAATATTTCTGTGGTGGTATGGTAAAGTTTGGTATGTCTAATTTTCGTTAAAATTGAGTTATGTAGATCTATATCTGTATCTATACAGATGAATAAGTTTGCAAAGTTGGCAAAAAAATCTCTCATATCTCAAAAACTCTCAAATTTCAAAATCTCTCGAATCTCAAAATCTCTCGAATCTCAAGATGTCTCAAATCTCAAAATCCTTCAAATCTCGAAATCTCCAAAATTTCAAAATCTCTCAAATCTCAAAACCTCTCAAATCTCAAAATCTCTCGAATTTGGCAAAAAAATAAAAAACGGAAAAAGTAAAGTGAATTTCTTACTCTAGGAAAAAGAAAAGGTGTATTTAAACTTTGCTTTCAAAAATTTCGTAATGTTTCTCTGTGGAACAAATTTTGAAAGTGCTGCACTATAAAATTAGCAAAATTGCACACGTCTCAAGATCTCTCAAATCTCAAAATCTCTCAAATCTCAAAATCTCTCAAATCTCAAAATCTCTAAACCTCCCAAATCTCAAAACCTCTCAAATCTCAAAATCTCTCAAATCTCAAAACCTCCCAAATCTCAAAATCTCTCAAAGTTGGCAAAAAAATAAAAAACGGAAAAAGTAAAGTGAATTTCTTACTCTAGGAAAAAGAAAAGGTGTATTTAAACTTTGCTTTCAAAAATTTCGTAATGTTTCTCTGTGGAACAAATTTTGAAAGTGCTGCACTATAAAATTAGCAAAATTGCACACGTCACATTTTGTTCTTCGGCCAAAGATTCACGCAGTTACTAATATTATTAACAATTTTAACCAAAAATTTCGGGACCACCTCGTTTAAACACGCTTTCCCGATTTCCCAGCTCACGAATTAAACTATAACACAAAATTATCCATACGATTAAAGGGAAAAGATGAAAGTGTATCGAACATATCTCCACGCTAATCCTTTCACTCCTCTTATCTCCTACATAAAATATTTCTCCTTCCAACTGATCTCACAGTATCGCAAAACTCCCGCAATCATCGTCACAATCGCAAACTAAAATTCCTAGCTCGACTGCGAACTCTCTCGAACTTCTTGCTAAACAATCATTCCATTTGCATTCTGGAAATGTCTACTCGCGACTATTAGCCAGCCCCATTTCACTCGAACTATCCTCCAACTAGTCGCATCGTTCATATATTTAATCAGGGTAAGGGCTCGCAAATTGGACTCGCCATCGTTGAAACGGTTCGTTACCAGCGGCCATTGCTACGCGTTAAGTCTCGTCCCTTTCGTCGGTACAATGAATGTTGTCCTCGGTCACGATTTACGAGTTGCACATACTGCAAACACACACACACACACACACACACACAGTACGCAACGATACAATTTCCAACCCGTGATTGTACGTACAGTGACGAATTCAGGTTGGATTTCGACGTTATCGTAACCGGAAGTAACGAGCCTCGAGGATGGGAACGCGAAGACTACGTTCATTATCCATGAAATGTATTACGTCGACGCGGTGGAAATTCGTGGCAAAAAAAAAAAAAGAAAAATTGTCAGAAGCGTTTCGTTGCCGGTAGCAGCTGACGAGTCGCGCGGACCAAACACACGATCCTATACATTTTTAACGTTCCATGAATTACATATTATACGTAGGACGCGCTGGTCCGTGATGAATATTTATGCAATTAAAATCGTTGTTTATTTGGTGGCCAGCGTAAATAATAAAGATTAGCCTGTTCGTCGCGGACGCGTGATGGGATTCTGCATAATTCATACGAGCAAATGGCTGTTCTTCAGTGTGGGGGGGACGTTGCAGCGACGTGGAGAATTGTTTGGAAAAAATCTCGTTTATCTTTCAGAGACACGGTTTATGATCGTCGAACCGTGGATATTAAATGACGCTGCTTGTTGGACGTTGTTGTGCAGAGCGTTGACACGAGCGAGATTTTTAGTTCGTTCGTTAATTTGATATTCAACGATGGCTATGTAGATTTGATTATTCTGATTAGGTTTCAATTGGAATTTTCTAATAACTGAATTTGTACTTTTTATCAGTGTTGGAATGTATTTTTAAGTACATATTGTAAGAAATGCGAGATTTCGGCGGCGAAGTGGTGGCCTGGGCTTTGTCACCCAGGAAGAGAAAGCGCGCGGGTACCTGAGGGTACCATAAACCGAAATGCGAGGGCTGAACGGAGCAACGCCCCAACGAGACAATCGGAACACAAAAAAGGTTAATAGCAAAAAGTTCAGGCGATTACACAGTCGCTACATTTTTCAATCGATTCTCGACGACGTGTCAGAATTGAACAAGAATATACTCAAGACACAGTCAATTACAGCCGAATCACACATTTCCTCCCCTGTTAACAAAACCACCGAAAAATAAAAAAAAAAAAATCGTCGAACAGGTAGGGAACAAGTACGGCGTGTTTATCGATTTCGTAAGAGTCGCAGAGGTACCAGCAGAATCGTCGAAAGCTTTTATCGAGTAGCGTTTAAAAGGTGCCGTTCGATAACACGGTGGCGACAAAATGGTCGCTCGGGAATAAGAAGAAGGAAGGGAAAAAAAGAGGCGCGGATGTTATTTACGGTGTTATTGTCGCTTATGCAAATTTTACGTTTACACGATGTCGCGGCGTGCAACAGAAGGAAAACTCCGCGAGGAGAGTAAGAGAGAGAGAGGGAGAGAATCCATTGTGGAGATCGCGAGGAAACGATGGTTGTTTGCGATCTCGAACTAGATTCGAGTGCAATAAATATTAATGCGCCGCGAGGAACTTCGATGAATTTATCGCGCGCACCTGTCTCGAGGAGAACCGCTTCTCTCTCCTGTAACATCGTGTTCTAGATGCAACGAGAGGTAATTCGAGGAATTGAAGGATACGCTTAACTTCGACGATATGATAGAAAAATATTTTCCATTTTGTACAGTATACTGTACTACGTCGTAATACATATGTGCAGGGTGTTTCGGAAGTTACGTGGGGATAAAATCAGCTGACTACCTGCCGCGACATTCTATCAGAATTACAATTCCACGTCACCACCTCTTACCCAAGAATACATACCATATTCTACACAAAGACTCACCGGACTCATTATGGGAAATTTAACTCCTTGAATCGTTTATGCACCAACGCGAACAAATTTTGCAATAATCTTAATTTTTCGGGATTTCTTATCTATCGCTTAAGCGCTCTGTGTTATTCTGTCACTTTTCTGTCTTCTCATTTTAGTCTATTTTATTTCATTTCATTTATTTTTCTTCTTCGTTTTCTCTTCTTTCATTTTCTTCTTTATTTTGTACTGTACATTATACTACTGCTAAATAAATAAATAAATTCAGGGATGGATTCGGTACGCTGAAATAAGAGAAAAAGTTAATAAGTCTCATAGTGTTAAGCACTCGGGTACTAATTTCCGCGTACTTGGAATATTGCACTAGGTGCCGTCTGAAGATTGAATATCTTGCGTCGAGAGTCTGAGTGAATCTTTATTATTCCTGATGTAACTGATGGTCTGTGTACTGACACTCTGTGGTCTTAAGCTAAGTCGGCCTTCTTATCGAGTCGTCCCTTCTCCGAATCTTCTAAAATTTGAAGAAGGGACGCGAAGGGAGGTTCTTAAAATTACTAAGTGACCAACCCCGTATCACCCCCTTCCATTGCGCCCGGAGCGCGTCACGTCCTTGGAGCGGAGGTGACGAAGATGGTCCTTGCTGGATGGAAATTTTGGCAACGAGGGGGGGAAAACCCGGCCAGGTCAACTCTGACTCTCCGACTCGTTCGGAAGGTCAGGTACCGAGAGGCCTCGGTAATTGCATCGGTTTCGAAGACCCTTTGGGGACCGCGGAATGACACCTTGCCTTACCGACTGAACAATAGCTTATTCTTTAACATTTGAGAAATTCTACGTGCCGCATGTTATTAAAAATAACGGTTTGCTGAACTAGAAATCACGTATCATAAAATCGTCCCCTTGCTGTCCTAACACATAGAAATTGTTTAAAGTAAAAAGAATTACAAAATTATCACTGAAATTGTTATGAAATGTATTAGCAAATTTTCATACGTGCTGCTACCACCAAGAACATGTACAACCCTTTGCAATCGAGTGGCGACTGAGAAACGACATTTAATAATTGTCAGGATAATTAATCAAGACAGAGAGCGGATCTATGGGCCTGTGAAATAGAAAATCCATTGAATATTGAAATAAAATAGTACAGTTTATTTCTATCTTAATTTTTAAAAAATTCAAACATCCGATTTGCAACCCTTCCTACAGCAAACAGACTTCCGAGTGGAAATTGTTGAACTGATTGAAAGAAATAACGAAACGGTGTTTACACAGCAGAAGGTGGTGCACGGGATAATTACTTGTGAACAATTTAAAGAAGCAGTCAATAGAAGACCTAAGCGGCTATAATTCTTAAACAAAGTCACACGAACATTTTTCCTTATTTCACCGAATCCGCATGTATTGAAGCACCCTGTATGTAAAGGACTCACGGTTACATTAACGTTCCCATGTTCCTTTTCCTCGGTTAATTTTACGACTCGCAAGGAGAGTGGAATGTACATTTGCCAAGAGCTCCAATTTAGCAAGTTTTGCGCCGAACTGCGAAACGATTTCAAGAAACGAGTCGCCGGAAGTGCCGCGGTCATGCACGTGAAATTTATCTAGTTCTTCAATTTCTTTCTTCTCTTGAAACGCATCCACACACACACAAAGAGGCCGATCTCAGAGTCGACTTTAAAGTATTCCAGTAATAAAATAACATTATTCAGATAGCTCTGCATTTAATCATAGGATCGTTCGAAACGACTGGCAGTGGCTCGTTTTTCCACCAATCTCTCCCCAACTCCCGTACCAATGGATTCTTTTCGACGCGTCGCCACGCCGATTTCCGGCGAATCTGATCGCGCAGAGAGAGAGCGAGTGAGGGTATGTGACATCGAGAGCAGGGCGTAATGCGCGTTTGAAATTCAAAGGAGAGCCATGTTGCACGCAGACACGCGCGATCGATCGCGAGGAATCAAAGAAACGTCGCGGACGATATCAGACACGATGCCAATGGTATTATGGCAGATATTGTGCCGGAGGCAACGTATAATGCACACGGCAACCCGACATCATCTGGCCGCGGAGGAGAGCGGAGTCGAAAATTCAGTACACATTTTTCACCCCTGTGTCGACCTTTGATATTTTATAACTCGCGTATGTGTGCATGCACGGAAGGCTCGCGAGTTTCATCGTAGAACGAGAGAAACTACCTTTCGGAGAATTAAAGAGGGTGGAAAGTTGGGAAAATTTTTTAGTTCAGATACAAGAGAGAGGAAATTTTTTAGTTATTTCGTTTAATTTAATTCAAATTCAAATGGTCGCCGTTAGGGGCGTTAAGCGAAAGATATCCAGCGCAAACCCTCGTAAAATTCCCCCCTTTTTCGACCTCCGACCGTCAGTAATCGTTTGCGTTTCGCTGCTATCTCGCAGGCTGCGGTGGTAATTTCGGAAGTGGCCACCGTGAGAAACGCGCGGACTTTCGACGGTACGATTTTTTCCCCCCCTCCTCGTTCTGCTGTTAAATTAGCGCTGCTGGTGCATTGTCACGAGCTGATATGTTGCTGGTTATATCGCGATTTTATATTAAATACACCGTGGCGCATTTGCATCACAACCGGCGAAAATACGAGGCCGCTATTGTGCTTTGATACCGTTGATGCGATGTTACAAATGCAACGTTCATTTTTTGTGTGGCCGGAGAAAAAAGGGGAGAGAAAATGATTGAAAAAGTTTCACAGTTCTTTACAGACTTCTTCACAGACTCCGCCTCATCCTTTAACCCTTTCCTTATCGAAAATTATCATTTTGGCCGTGCCGTTCTAAAATTCGGCGTGTCAAATTAAGGTGGAAGTGCGCAAAGGATAAAATTAAGATGGAAGTGCACTAAGAGGCTCCAACAGTATAGCGCGAGAAAATTTTCAAAACGCCTACAGGCGCCAATAGCAACGAAAGGGTTAAAAATGCTCTGGAGACATTTTCACGAATACACAGTACGATATAACATATACAGGGTGTGCCGTTTGTAACGAACGTCGAAATTATTTCTGCCACTATTGAAGCATCTGTTTTTCTATAATACAAGACGACTTCGACGACATGCGACATTATGACTCGAAGTAACTTTGAACAATAATCAAAAATTTCGATGATTTTGCAATTGTCTTCTTCGAAGAACCCTTTCTATCATATAAACTCCTCCTAACCATTCTTTTTTTACTCTCAATACCAGCGAAAACAATTTAGATATCCGTTACAATTGAGACACCCTATACATTAAACCGCGACAGACTTTACTGAAAAATCTCACTCTAATGCTACTTCGTCGCAATTTTTTTTCTTATATCCAATACCAGCGCAACCAATTAAAATACCCAATACGATTGAGACACCCTATACATTAAACCGCGACAGACTTTACTGAAAAATCGCCCGCTAATGGTACTTCACCGCGTTCACAATAATAACAACACATAAACGTTCGTCGCTTTCAGCACGCCGCCTCGTTGCTTTCCCACCCGATATAATCGAAATTCGACCTTTAATCCGATCGATGCATAAATTCGCAGCGTTAATAGATCGCATCATGCAAGCTACATATATGAAAACTCTCTCTCTCTCTCTCACGGAAAAACAAACTGCAACGTCTCCTCGGGCTCGTGCCGTGAAACGAACGCTGAAAACACTCGACAATTTCCTCGGTAGAGCTCACATGTTTGTGTGTCTGTGTGTTAGTTAGGTTAGGTGAACGCGGATGGGGACGCCGCGCCGGTTGAACGATGGTTTTGCCGAAACTTTTGCGAAACGAAGGTCCACAGGGTACGTGGACTGTGCTGCCACGTGCAGAGCGGGCGGCACAATTGTTTGTAATTGGGCAGAAAGCCAATAACATTCCGGGCGTTGAAGCCCGGCTGAACTTTCGACTGGTTTAGGATTCTCGATTTTCGAGGATGCTCGCCCCACTCGAAGGCAGTGAATAAGTACGGAACAATGCGAATTGTTATACACCGTTGTTATTGTTGTTCGTTCCTCGCTGCTTGCCTGTCATCCGTGCAACCCGCGCTGACCCACTTTCTGCGCGAATTTATGCACGCGGCCGAAATTTCGATTCGATCGTTCTCGCGAAACATCGCGTATCGAATCCATCCCTCCTGTCTCAATTGTTCAATCTTGCCCGGAGAAATTGATGAATTATGATTTAAAATTATTTGTCGCTATCTGCAGGAAAAGCAGGATTAATTGAAATTTTTCTTCGTTTCACGGTTCCTTGGATTTTTCTTCGCAGTCTCTCTTTCAGAATTTTTACGAACGCACCGTGTTTCGTTTGGAACGAACGTTGAAAATAATTTTTTGAAAATAATTCTTCGAAATTATGCGGAAAATCGACGGAAAAATTTTTACGGACCCAACGGGAATCGAACCCGGGACATTCGGATTAGCAATCCGAGGCTTTGCGCGCTACGCCAACTACCCCCTCTCTATTCTCCCTTATTGGTTTCCTATTTGAGTATAGATGCCCCGATGCTACAATTATTTCTGTTACAAAATGAGGAAGAATGTTGGAAACGAGGTGACTGAGAAATACACACTCTTGGTTAGGAACTAATTTTTAGAGATATTTTTTTTCTATTAGTCTACTTTTTGGTGAATTTAACGGGCTGTTTCTTTGAGCCGTTCGTTCCTGGGGAGAAGGTAAATCGTTGGAAGAGTGAGCAAATCCAAGATCAAAGGAAGGTACGGCGATCACGAAAATGTTAAGCCTTGTCACTGGTAGGAACCACGTGCGCTGTAGGATATATACGCTCCTCTTGTGGAATGTCAGTTGTCCTTAATCCCGCAGCTTGCAGCTGGGATTAATTGCACCTGGATCAACGCCTTCTGTTAATCCCTTATTCCGAGTGTGGCAGTGATTTCACAGCAGAATCTCTTTCGTTTTATTATTTAATTATCCTAGTTTCCTCCGCAATTCGCTGGCTCGGCCACCCCCATTGTTTTCGGTATTAGTGGACAGATAAAAGTCCTCTTCTTCTCACACGTGATACGATTTCCAAGGATCTTCGGGATGACGACCTTAGATATTTTCTGTCAATATTTAAAATAAGTTCTCAAGACCACGTTCAATTTTTTATAACTCTACAGCTTTTAATATATCAAATTTGAAAACTTATTTAACCCTTTCTTCAATAACCACAATTTTCGCCTACTTTGTCGTCCAATTTTCGTACTTCTCTGATAACAAAATTCTACACACGTAAGAAATTTGCCAAATAACGATCTGGCAGGATATTAAAATCTTTTACCAGGAAGATCAAATATTTCAAGTGAGAAAATTTGCAAAAGAGCACTCAAGTACCCGGTTATCGCCATAAGGGTTAAAAAAAGGATACAGAAAAAATCTGAGGCCACTATTTACCTCGGAGATCCTTTGAAACCCCATCCTCTCTGACCAAAAAATTTCCAGCAGTCAACTGATACCAAAAATAATTAAAGTGGTCACGTTAGATGGACCACCCGTATCGCTTTACCTTTAATCGCGGCAAATGATAATTCATCGCGTTTCGATATAATGAAAACATTAATGAGTAATTGATAGTATAGTCGTGACGAATGAAAACGAATCGTTTTTCCCGATTGCAAAATTGTTTATAACGACAATTGCGCCGCTTAAGAAGATTACAGGTGCGCCGTTGAAAGCGTACCTCTTTCGCTTCCTGCATCATCACCACCGGTCGTACACCCTGTTTCACCGGCGACAAAGCACGATTAATAACAATGATTGACCATAGTCGAATTACGGGAGTTCACGTGTTACCCGGTTTGCGTTCTCATAGTAAACAGCGGAATCGCGGCCGTGTGTTTGTCAATCGAAGCGAAAATTGACCTACTTCCTGTCGCGCAATTATCTGTATCTCCGTCACTTTGTGCCGCGGTCTGCTGATCGCAATAAAACACGCCATTATAGGCGGAAGTAATGAACAGACGCAACGGAATAACGTTAATAATTCGTGTCTGAATCGGCGAGTACCCGGCAATAATACCCTTCCGTCCACTGTTTTAACGCACACGTTCCATTCGCCGTATCAGCTCCATCGATACGCCGCGTTCACATATCGCCAGGTTCGCTGCGGGATAATCTGTGAAGCGCGATTAGTAGCTGAGAATGCACGAGATGAGGTCGCACCGCTTCGTTCTCCGTTTGCTCGTCTGTGTTTAATGTCGATTTTTGCGTTGAGACGCAGCTTTAACGGAGAGTGTGCGACAATTTAACAGGGAACGGTGAAAATTGTTGGAAAGTATCTCTGATGGGTGTTCAATTTTGGAGTGATCTCCAAAAATTGCCTGATTTTACCACTCTAGCATTAGCTTTCACAATGATTAACGCTTTTTCTGTTATCATCTGCTTCGGTTTCTTTGCTTCGTCTTCTTTCCCATTCTCATCTACCTGTCAATTATTATTACCACCTCTTCTTAGCTAATTTACAATTAGTTGATAGAAATATTGGTTACATTTCGATATAAAAATTTTCGTAAGAATTAAACCGCGGATTTTTATGCATTTATGGGAAATTGCATAGAACGCAGGTAACATGAAAAAATACACAAAATATCCGAATTACAGTGCTTTTTATAACACCCAGTAGGTGAAACAATTTTCTGCCCAATTTCCACATTTTTCACTAAATTCTCAAAAATGCAAATTTGCATAAAAATCCTCTGTCCAAGAACCTTACGCTAGTCTCCTCAATTTTTCCCGCATTTACTCCAGCACTTTTGCTCTGAAAATTGCGCAGACGACCACAACTTGTTGAATTTGTCAAACTTCTGCGTATTAACCGAGACTTAACAGACTACAGTATGCACTTCAACGGAAATCAAGTCCGGTTCAGTTTCCCACACCACCTGTTACAAACAGCTCACTCTCCCCGTCTCGAACCATCTCGAGAACAGCTTCACATTTGCCAAAGTTCGAGACAATTTCCATCCACGTTTCACCCTACCAATACCGTCGAATCTTCTCCTCCGTATCAACTCCGTCTCTCGAGTTAACAATCTCGAAAGAATTCCGAGCGAAACGAAGCACAAGCAAGCCCCGAAAAATGCTCGGCGCAGTCCAGTTTAATTTCACTTTAAACACGAAAAACCCGCCCGGAGCGATTCCATCTGTTCCTCGGTCGTCGACGAACGACCCTGTAAAGAGAAAAGGTGGCCGGGAGAGAGAAACAGAAGCAGGAGGGAAACAGGCGACGAGATATCCGCGAGACGTTGCTCGATGTGACGTTCGTGAAATGAGCTTTTTACGACGGCCGGGGATGGACGACGAGGCGGACAAAGAACTCACACGAGAAAGTTCTCGGAGAAGGACGGAAGCTTGCAGCTTCGGTCGAAAGAAAACGTCGGTGGCCGCGACGACCACCCGTCTTCTTCCACTACTTCGCCCTCATCCTCCTCTGGCCTACTCATATCTCCTCCGTTTTCACCTCCGTCTTGACCTCGCTCCCGCCATTTTTCTTCCACGTTTCTCTCCTCCGCGCCGCTTTTATTTTTTCCCCCGTTATTCCATTCTTCCTCGACGTGTTTTGTCTCCTTTTCCTCCTCCTACTCGCGGCCATTTGCGTCCTTTTTCTATACAACAGTTTTCTTCGTCGTTTCTCCCTCTTCTTTTTTCCCGGCCATTCCCCACCCCTTTTCAGCGACTCCTTCCGCCGCACGCTTCGAATCGTCGTTCCCTCGTTCGACTCGATTCGCCTGCTCGATTGGTATCGCGGAATGATTGTTATCTTCGCTGGCTCGTTTTGCAGTTTGCATAGCAATTTTCTGGGGGAAATGAAGGTTTGTGGCTTGGAACGCTTCGCGGTGGAATATTAATTGTTGCTTTGTTGACATTTGGGTGGACCTTGCGGAATACTTCGAGTTACAGTTTCTTTCGATCGAACTTTCTTTTTTTCAGATTTTTGACTGTGAGTTTATTGTCGTTTTCGTGGGTTAAAGTGTCATATTTTGTGGGTGTTATTATTTGAGGCTTCCGGGTATACGCCGTGTCCAACAGAAATTGTATTCCGACGTTTCACCAGCATTGCAGCTCTGTTCAAAATAAGAGTAACCTCGCTTCGCGCATGGGCCGTGCCTAAGGCAGGGCTAGAACCACTAGAACGTCCAAATCCCCAACGTTTTTCTCCGCCTTACCATCTGCTGCGCACTCTGTCTATGCGCAGAACGGACGAGAATCGGTCCGAGAGCGAGGTTACTCTTATTTTGAACGACGTATAGCTGCATCAGGGTCTGGAGACGCAACTGATAATGACGTGCGTCGGGGTGTTCACTCCTGTAAGTACCCATGTTCGTTTAAACCAATTAAAAATCAATTAAAAAACGAAGGATATTTCCCACGCAAATACAGGGAATCCTTAGAAATGATGAAAAACCCTAATAACATCAATAGAGACACCGGTCATCGACTTAACCCACATTTAACGACATTTTAATGGATTTTAATTGATTTTTAATTGACTTAAACGGACATGGGTACTTATAGGAGTGAACACCCTGACGCACACCATTATCAGTTGCGTCTCCAGACCACGATGAAGCTAGCTGCAATGCTGGCGAAACGTTGGGACAATAATTCCTTAAGGACACGGCTTACACCCGAAAGCCTCAACTAATAACACCCATATCGAGCCGGGCCGTGAGTGTCTCAAAACTCTCACATTTCGTGGCTTCGAATGTTTCTCGGTGAAATATTAATTGTTGCTTTGTTGATATTTCGGTGGATCTTGCGGAATATTTCGAGTTACAGTTTCTTTCGATCGAACTTTCTTTTTTTGAGATTTTTGACTGTGAGTTCATTGTTGTTTTCGTGAGTTAACTTGGGAGACATACCAAATGGAAATTCATATTTCTGGAGTTACATGGAGTAATTGGTGTTACATAGTTAATTTCGATTGAATTTCGTTTTTTTAGATTTTTGACTGTGAGTTTATTGTTGTTCTCGTGAGTTAGAGTGTGAAACATACAAAACAGAAGTTCGTGTTGGATTTTAATCAAATTAGCGTGAATTCGTGTTACGAACTGAAGCTGCGATATTAACGCAGCAGATGGAATAGGTTCAGGATTACTTTAAGCGTTTAAACAATTATTTAGCTGCATTTGAAGAATGCATCAGCGATATTCCGATTTTTATACCAAGTAATTAAGCGCACTTATAATTTATTGCCAGGAGCCAATAATTTCAATCCCCAAGAGCTTAGTTTCTTTGACAAAATTTCATTCAAACCACGTCATTTTGTTTCAACGTTTCATTTATGCAATCCTCGTTTCACGTGCAACGACATCCCACAAACGGAATAATGTCATTTTAATAAATATCAGAGAATATCGAGATAGAATTTATTGAACCTACTTAAAATGACATACAGCTAAGAATTCTATCGTGCATTTTACTTTGACACAGTTCTGGATAACTGAACCGAGCGTAGTATTCCTTTTAAATACATTTCGAGTAATATATTACCACAGTTTCCTATGATGTATCCCAGTTTCATTCAGTTCCGAGTAACTGGGTTTTAAACGACGCCCGCTGGCGGCGCAAAAAAAGGAAAAATTGAACCTTTAAAGGTTCGATCCTTTAAACCGTGTCGAGCCTGCGAGCACTCTCGAGCGCGCAACCCTTTCGGTGTATCAAGCTTTAAAGTTGGAAAAAGTTGTCGGACATCTCGCGAGTTCGAATATCGATCGAGAGTTCGAAAGCGCGTGTGAAATTTTCAACCCTTAAATTACCGTTACACGACCTTAAAATCCGAACTTTCCAGCTTGTGTGACGCGAGCTTTAACCCTTTTACCATGGTTGATATACGACGCTTCCATAGGTTGCGAACAGTGTAATACTCGTCTCATCGTTGCCACCACCGAGCTTTCCGACGGAGCTTATTATTATTCCCCCCTTTAAGCGTTCTCCACGCTTATTGATAGACTTGAAAACTCCATTAGCCTTCCTATCAATAACCGAGGCGATGTATCTCTCTCGCCTCGGTGAATAATGAATTTTCTCGCCTCGCCTTCTTGCCCGTGCACTTAGCCTTGAAACTTCCACCGGGCAAACAACGTGTTCACACCTTTGAACGCGGTCCTCCGCGAGACGCTCAACTGCTAAAGTGGTCCAGGCTGAACGGCGGGGAACGGTGAAGTGTGGCGGAACGTGTTTGCTTAAATGTTACACAGTCACGAGCAGCGAATTTCGGATATGCGAGCTGACGTCTGCTGGACGAGACGTGGGAGAATGAGAAAAAGTTAGTTAAGCGAAGCTTAAGTGAGGGAATAAAAAGTTCTGTATGAAGAGAAGCACGAAGGTTGAATAGAAGGCCCGTCTTCTCGTGGGTCCAAGACATTGACCCACGCTTGAAATTGAAATGAAGAAAGCATAAAGAAGGATAGAGCAAAAATACAAAATATGAAGATTAAGGCAGGAAGGAGCTAAAGCTCGAAGGCTCGAATAAAAGAAAGAGGACGAGACATTTTTTCTTTTTTTGCGTGGGGTACAGTGCCTGACTCGTACCGGCTAAAACCCCCACGGTGGTCCTTCCTCGGCGTTGCGGGGTGGGCCCGAGATCTCGAAACGAACGCCACTGGACCCACCCCACGCGCGGCCCCTCCCTCAAGATGTTCGCTGAGGGAGGGGCGCCGTCTCGGAGGGGGTCAACCTGACCCCTTCACCACCGCGGAGGCGTCACCGGGACCACTCCGGCGACGCCTCCACCGCGGGCCGCGTGCAATTGGCTGCCGAGTCCCCCGCCCGACATCCCTGCGGCCCCGAAGACCCACACAAATGCTTGGGGCGTGCCCGCTCGACCCTCCACGGGCGGAAGGGAGGAGCTTCCTCGTGTGAGTCGCCACCACCGAGACGTGACTCCTCCCCGGGCCCATTGGGAGATCGGCTGCGGCCCCTGAGGATAGAGGACGAGACATGTGAAAATTCTGGCATTTTTTAATCTGCACTTCCATCGTACCAAAGAATAGAAAATTGAAACTTAAGAGGGTTTAAGTCGTGTCCAATTGTTCTTCAGTTCGAAAGACACATTGATACTTTAATTTTTGTCAAGAATTATTAAGTGCCAATCGATTTAGGTCAAGCTCTGATAAAAACAGTGATATCAGCAACAAAAATTAATTTCGATTTAATTTACAAAATTGAAGATTTCCATACATCAGAAGAGTCTCTATCAAAGTTCTTTATTCCTCAAGCTTCCCTGTATCTTCCCGACGACTCTGATTTCTCAAACTCCATTCTCTGTCTTCCACAATTTATTTTATTTTTTATTTCGTTCGAATCGTAGACTAAACTACCGTGAAACAATGTTTCCAAACTCAGCAAGAGTTAATTCCCAAAATGCACGCTGAACCGTCACTACCGCGCCAATCCAACCATCACTTACTCCACCTGAAGAACCGCACACGATGGATTTAAAACAACAACAGAGGAGAAATCTTATTTTTCTAACCGAAAGCCAAAACGTCCAAAGCGTACCAATCCTCTCGTCCATTTCTCCTCGATTCACATCTGTTTCACTCCTTCCTCCACCAACAACTTCAATTCCTACCTCTCTAAACGTCTCCTCTCGCCCTGATAGAAAGTCCACGCGGCTTGCACACGAGCTTCAATAAGCAATCTCGATGGGGGAAAAACCGGAGACAGAGCTAGCAATAGGTGTGTGCAGGATGAAGGGAGGACAGGAGTGGACGCCCAGGTAATTAGATGTCGCGCTCGACGTCGTCTCGATAATTAGCGCGAATTGTTTTTCCTCCCTGCGGCAATTATCGGAGTTCGTCTGTCGTTTCTTCCTGGTTGGAGCAGAGGAACGGTGGCGAATAGACGGGAGAGGGAGAGGGAACGCGAGAGCAAGAGGTCTCAGCTATCGTCTGGGGAGGGAAGAAACCCAGAGCGGAAAGGAGAGACTGTGTGACACAGACGAAGATAATTGTGGCCAGTTGGGACGTTGCGAAAGTTTGTCCCGTTCTGTGGAAGTAATTACACTTTTACGTCGCCGGTAAACGGAGCCTGGCTTTGACGAACTCCCTGGGAAACCTGAATACTTCTTCCTTCCTTCCTCTTGTGCTCGTGCTCGCCTCTTTTTACCTCTATTTTTTGGGGCTGAAGCTGTAGCGCGAGACCGCTACCCTTTGAGACGCGCGTTCGAATATCGCTCGTGGGAAGATGTTTCTCGCCGTTTTGGGATTAGCTGCGTGGCTTCTTTGGTGTCTTTCGAGAGCTGCCGATTCTCAAGTTATTGCAAGCTGGCAATTTGGGGTATTGAAATTTGATGGAAGTGGTGAAATTTATTTTTAGCGGTATTAGTGGGTAATTCATTTTTACTTTAACTATCGATTCTGAATCCTGAGGTATTCTAGCTGAATTTTGCGAAATCTGGGAATTTTATTTCAAGGAAATTAATTGATAATTAATTTCTATTTTGGGTAACTAATAATAGTTCATTTTTAGGATAGCAGAATCCCCCTAATTTCCTTTTGAAAAAAAGGACTACATTTCTGTAGATCGGTTGCGAAGTCTGAATCTTAATCCGCAATTAAAATTAGTTTCTAATCAAGTCATTCTATTATAACTCAAGGTACCTTTGGCAAAATCTGTGAAATTTCATTTCAACGAAATTAATTGACAATTAATCTCTATTTCGGGCGATTGATATATTACTTCATTGTTACCACAGTAGAATTCCCCTGATTTTTTTTTAAACCGGAAGTTTCCGCGTAAAGTTACGAGCCGTCGGTTGCGAAGTCAGAATTTTAATCCGCGATTAAACTGAATTTTTCCAATTTTTGCAAGCGGGAAAAAATGTTGTATATCTTTCCAGCTCATTGCATACAAATTACAACTTATACAGGACAGAACAGGGCGAGTAATTTCCCGAGGAAACAAAGATTAGCAGGCGGAGGAGTCGATCGGTTCGATCGAAATCCTCGACTTCCTTTTTTCCACCGGCCGCCGCGTTAGAGTCTCGAGTTCGAAAGTCGTCGATGCTGTTATTTAAGTTTCAAATTACCTCCCTTCTCCTCTGCTGGCCGCGGTATCCACCGGTACTCGTACGTTTAATTCTACGGGGAAGTTTTTCGATTACAGTGAGTCGCCAATCGACGTAGCACATTACGCTCAATAGGGGGTGGGAGCTTTACACGCCGCCCTCGAGTGTCCTGGAAACGTCGATAAAACCGGAGAAAGCTTCCTTCCAGCTCCGGCGAAATAATATTGTCTCGAGGCTGGTTCCGTTAGCGTGATCCCTTTGATTGTGCGAGCCTGTGTGTCCCGAAGATGTAATCAAACGTAACGTTCTGTTCTGATTAAAATCACGTCGCTTCGCGCGGAGAATTTGCCTCTTTCAGATTATCAATTAGGATGGTGCGAACGATGGAGTGTAATTGTACGTGTTTAATCGAGTGTTCAGATGGGAAAGATAGACGAATGGAGAGTGGTTGGAGAAGAGATCGACTTTTGATTAGGATTTTTTTTACGAATATGTAGCCTAAATAGAGACCTTTTAGTAGATTTTGCAATTACAGTTTTATTTTAGTATAATTTTCATTTGAAGCTGACACGACTGTACTGTAGTTACAGAGAGAGCTTCGAGAGTGAAGAGTCGAAGAATTAAAGCAGTAGTAAATTCTCTTTTAGTCTTAACTCTTCGAACGAAATTTTACCTTTGTACTTCTTCCAAACGAATTTTTATTGGAAAAGGTTTGAAGTATTTCACTTTGAATTTGAAGCTAACACAATACTACTATAGTTACAGAGAGATTGTCAAAGAAGGGTTAAAAGTAGGAACACTGTAACTGTTGGGTCATTTATGACCCAAACGAAATTTCACTCTCGTTCTTGCAAACGTATTTTTATTTTTATTGAAGAAAGTTTCGAACATTTGACTTACCAAAAAATTGTACAATGCAGTAGAGACTTTGATAAGTATTCCAGAATTTTTTCAAACTCCCCAAAAGCCTAGAACAGCAAAAGAATTAAACTTGTAAATTGACTCTCCAAATTCCATACTCAGGCTTAATCGTCAAATACACTCGTTATTGTCACAAATTTTATCGAACGATCTGGTAATTAAAGATTCGTCTAAACCCAGCCGTTAACTACAGCTTAATTCAATGCGTTAGAAAAGCGTTGATCTAGATTTATTAGATCATCGTCGCAGATTTAGAGACTCAAGGGGAGATAGAAATTAAAAAAATTCCAGCTGGGAAAGTGGTCTGTGAGTATAAATTTGCGAAAGAAGCCTCGGTAAGGAGCATAGAAATTTCAGGCCGGCTAAAACCCGAAAATAGACGGCAGAGGCGGTCTCGTATCTGTGTAAATATTAATCCGTATTACGTGCAAGGAGGAGCCAGACGCGCTCTAAGATTCGCAGAGATATACGGATTCCAGGTAGGAAAAACTGGAGAATTGGCTTTCCTCGGCGCGCGTCGCACAGCCAGAGAACTTCCTTTAGGTTTTATCCTGAATCTTTCAACCATTTCCCCGGCGAACATTTCCAAGATTTTTCTGCAAGCTGCACATATTTGCGATCTCATAATGCTCCACGCTGTTTCGCCTTCCCTCTGCCCGATGAAAAAATATTTTCTGAAACTCTAAGGCGGGAAATTTGAAATCCTACAATGTGTGTATTCTCCTCGTCAATTTGTTTTTTTTTAAGTTTCGAAGGTAACACGAGGTGTGTCTTTCAGGTAGACAAAATGAAACGGTGGAGGGAATCGCGGTGCTTCGTTAATTCAGTTCTTCACCATGAGGGATAAGCCAATGAAAGCAAACGACTGTAATCCAATCGAAAGCTGATAAACGGTGTATAGTAATCTTAGGTCCGTTCGTGTCGGTTTGATTGGATCAAGAAGCTAATCCAGCTGATAAGCCGACAAGTCGCTTCTATTCGACGCTTTCGTGTTCGAAAATAGAAACAGGTGAGTGAGTATTAGTTTGTGTTACGAAGAATGCGAAGAATTTCGATTTTATTAGATCTCTCTGATGGGACTTAGCGACCTACATTTCTCGTGGAATGCTAACACTCGAGACAATCAGGCTCTTCCTTTGAATCGCGAACTCCATATTCTCTCGATGTCGAATTCCATGGGCGTGGAATCTAAATCGTCGTGTCCATTACGATTCAAGTAAGGACAATTGTGGAAGGAAACAGTACGAAGGGAAGCACTGAAGATTTCATTCTCTGTGCTTCTGAGGAAATTTGGACAATTTTTCAATTTGGGTTATTTTTTTTTCTTGGAAAAATATGAGTTCGTAATGAAGAGGAATTTTAGGCTACGGAGTTAGGGTGATTCCTCGAGAGTGCGATATAAATTCTATACGACTCTTAATTTTCTAAAAAATCGAATTTATGAGTTTACAGAGTATACACAATTTGCAAACTACTAAAATCTTGAAAGTATCATTATTTATACAGTATATTCTCCACAAGTGTCAGACCGCAAGGAAGCTAAACCTGACATTCGTAGAGTCAGGGACTACGTTTTCGAGCCTCGCGCCAGCCAATGTATTTTGCCGAACGTAGACAAGGACAGCGAATAAAAGATAAACATGAAACGTGAGTCGAGGCAACAAAGCGATTTAAATATCAACTTTTATAATTTTACGTTATTTTATCCCGAAATTTTTCTTAACATATTGATGAGATTTTTCTGATGAAAATGACATTAAACACGACATAATTTGAACAACATTTACTTATTAACACGTTCACTGTCACGCCAGATTTACAGGTTGCTGTCAGGCGGCCACAAGAAAATACATTTTAAGCATTGGATTATAGTATTATGCTTTATAATTTTTTTTTCAATTGAAAATAATATCTAGCAAGCTATGAGGTTCAAAATTTTTAGTCGACAACATTTATTTTATTCTAATTATTCTAAACATTTGAGGCACTCCAGTCACTGATGACCACCATGGCCATATCGAGGAAACAATCTAACGTTAAAACTTATTGAGTGATTAATTTAATTTCATAATATATTGCTTTAGCGAGCCACCGTTTGGTTGCCAATTGTTTACTACATAGAGTCGGCCTACCTCCACGTAAAAAAAAAAAATGTAGGGTCGATTCGACAAGTGTCAGTAAAATGTAGGGGCGATAGCAGCAGAAAAGCTGCTAAACAATTAGAATTAAATGTAACGATAGAAATTATTGCAATAATGTGTAATGCAATTGAAAAATTGAAAGAATAGAATGAAAAATCGCGAATTCATATCTTTTTCGATTCTAGAATATAAGAAAATTTGAATAAAATACTCGACGAAAATTGGGGACAAGCATAAGTTAAACGCGTCAAAATATTCAATAATAAACGAACTAGGGATGAAGCTATTATTTCAATACGCAATGTACTGACTCTAGTATTTACTAAAATTCAAAAATTCTCGCATAAATTCCGAAAATAGATTATTAATTACGGTAAACTACTGAGACGGTTTAATTTAGGGTGGGCATAGTGCACTCGTTCCAAATCAGCTCACAATATACAATAATAAATCAACTAACGGTAAATTATTAGTAAACAAAATTCAATATCAGAGAAAATATATGAAAAATACTGAACGAAAAATTTCAAATTAATTTCAATTGCTGGAAGAATAGTTACATATTATGCTGTAACGAAAAAGCAACCTATTCGACAAGTCTGAAGAACAACGATGACTAAAATTCAAATGTTTATTTCCCTAAACCTTCAAAATAATTTCGAAATATTTTATTCGAAGCGGAGTATTCCAAGTCAGTATCGATAATTGAAGAAATTATTTGATTGTATTTAAAAGAACCGAAAGGAGAATATTTAAAGTCTGATATTAAATGTCTAGCAAGTACCAGTAATTGGTAAAATGATTTATATTTGTTTTAAAAGGAAAATTTCTAATAGGTATTAGTTAAAATGAATTGTTATTCAGTCTATTGTATTGAAATTCTAATTGATTCTAATGTATACAAGTGTTACAAGAAGGCTGAGTGTGTACAGGGTGGACATAGGCTAGCTAGTAGCCCCCGACCACTCTATGAACTTTAACGTCTATACTCGAAAGTGTATCGTCAACACTAACACGTTACCCAGATTATCCAAAAATTGAAGAAGTTACTTTTAAAATTGAACATTCTACGGTGTTTCGAGAGATTTGATAATCATAGTCGAACCTTAAACGAACGTTCAAACGAAGAAAATTTTCCAAAAATCATTTCGTACGTTATTAATCGATAAAACAAAAATTCATTGTTGAAAAATAAATATTTCCTGAAAATCTTCATCTTCCATACAAGATTCAAGATTTTCCCTAATTAAGAGTAATTTCAAAAGATTATCTGTATAAGCTATTATTTCAATACGCGATGCACTGACTCTAGTATTTACTAAAATTCAAAAATTCTCGTATAAATTCCGAAAATAGATTATTAATTACGGTAAACTACTGAGACGGTTTAATTAAGGGTGGGCATGGTGCTGCTTTAGTTTGAAATGATTTATAAACACATAATTAACAGAGGAAAAACCGTGAAACGGCAAAACGTCTACATTCTAATTGTTATAACATGTAAACAGAACTTTAAATTTAGTGTAAACAGAAAAAATATATAATACAATTTATTTCACGGTATTGCAACAAATAAACGTTGAATCAATATTTAATTCGTATAAAAACAATTATTTAACGTAATAATTTTACCTTCACTATGGCTATTTTTAATCTACGACCACAGGTCAACCTGATTTCTAATCCTTACGAACTTTAAATTCAGTCTAAACTGAGAAAATATATAATACAATTTATTTCACGGTATTGCAACAAACAAACGTTGAATAGATTCTTAATTCGTATAGAAACATTTATTTAAAATAATAATTTCACCTTCACTATGGCTATTTTAAATTTACGACCAAGGGTCAACCTGATTTTTAATCCTCCGAACTTGATTTCACAACGAGAAAGTAATAAGATCGTTGAAACGTACTTATTTGTCAAAGAAACTTGCAAAAATGTATAAATAATAATATGTAATGTTTTAACAAATTTTTGGAAGTATAAATTAATAATAAAATTGTGAAAATTAATAAATTATACGTTATTATAACATTAATAGAATTATGACTAAACCGAAGTTCGAAGTCGAGTATTTAAAGTCTGATATTACGTGCCTAGCGAGTGCCGGTAATTGTTAAAATTTGTTTAATAATTAGTAATAGAAATTCTAATTGATTCTAATGTATACAAGTGTTACAAGAAGGCTGAGTGTGTACAGGGTGGACATAGACTAGCTAGTAGCCCCCGACCACTCTATTCACATCTCAGAACCTTCAGGTCAAAATACGCCGCGAAGTGTCTAGGGCCCAGTATAAAGGGTAAATGATTTCGCGGGACATCGGCGGGTCCTTATATACCTGCGGTACCCTCTCCCCAAAGTCATTAGCAAAATCGTCGGTTAGGTCAGGCGGGAAATTTTCGCGGGAGATTTTCGCGGGAGATTTCCGATATCGTAACACGGTATAATTTATCAATTTTCACAATTTTATTAAAAATTTATACTTCCGACAATTTGTTATAACATTGCATATAACAATTTATACGTTTTTACAATATTCTTCAATGGAAACATAGGTTTTAGCGTTCTCGTTACTTACTCGTGGTTAAATTAATTTCGTAGGGATTAAAAATCAGGTTGACCTGTGGTCGTAGATTAAAAATAACCATAGTACAGCTAAATTTATCGTGTTAAATAATTCTTCTTACACGAATGAAAAATGTATTCAACGTTTGCTTGTTACAATACCATGAAATAAATTATATTACACATTTTCTCTATTCACACTGAATTTAAAGATTATAACGATTAAAAATCAAGTTGACCTGTGGTCATTTATCAAGAATAATCATAATAAAGCTGAAATTATTGTGTTAAATAATTTTTTTAATACGAATTAGGAATTTATTCAACGTTTGCTTGTTACAATACCATGAAATAAATTATATTATACGTTTTCTATATTTACACTAAATTTATCGTTCTATTCTAACAAGCAAACGTTGAATAAATTCCTAATTCGTATTAAAAAAATTATTTAACACAATAATTTCAGCTTTATTATGATTATTCTTGATAAATGACCACAGGTCAACTTGATTTTTAATCGTTATAATCTTTAAATTCAGTGTGAATAGAGAAAATGTGTAATATAATTCATTTCACGACACTAAAACAAACAAACGTTGAATACATACAAATGTAACGATAGAAATTATTGCAATAATGCGTAATGCAATTGAAAAATTGAAAGAATCAAAAGAAAAAACGCGAATTC
>NW_017100262.1:3704977-3709516 GCF_001263275.1 Habropoda laboriosa
AAAAAAAGTAAAATTAAAGAAATTATATTTTTCTATTATGATTTGTCGAGCCGTGAAAACTCCGACTGCGAGCGAGATAACATGGGCGCAGCAATGACGCAGACCTAGGCGTAGGACCATCTATACTGTCACTTGTAGAATCCAAACTTACTGACTCTTGTAGAGAATTTACTGTATTTCATTTCCTGTTCTTGCTTCTGGTCCACCATAATTACTCAAACTACCGTAATTAATCTGAAAAGAATTTCTGAAGAAAAAATATACGAAATTTTCCCAGACATATGTAAGTGAAATCAACTAAAAATCGTTACAAATCTTCATTAAATAATCTCTCATGTTACAAGCTGAGTGCTCGATAAGGAACTGTTTCGAAACGATCGTTGATTCAATTAACCTGAGGCTACCGCGAGTTCGTGGCGTGCAAGTGTATCGTAAGCTTCGTGGAAAATAATCGTAAGAAGTATGGCTGGGCACGTGGTCGGTTTTTCCGGCGGAAGCGTGAGCGTGTGCAATAAAGGGGAACAGTAAGCCGTTGGAGCGCGGCGTTGTTTAGCAATCGTACGACCATGATCGGATCAAGAAGGCTGAACTTTTAAATCCTCCCTGCTCTTGGCTTTCACTGGCTGACAGCCGCGATAGAAAGCTCGTGCCACCCCTATTACTCTCTCTCTCTCTCTCTCTGTTCCAACAACCTCCTTCCGTCTCTTTCTCTGTGTGTACTCGAGAGTGAACTGCGAGAAAGCTCGAAGACGCCTCGGTGTTTGCGGCGAACAGCTGGTTTCAGCAACCTAGTTTCGCGATTCGGATGGATCTTTCTGGTTGTTACCAGTTCTACCCCAGTTATCATGATTTTCAATGAAACTGGATATCATTGTTGAATTTCACATTATTCAATGAGAATTCCAAGCGGAAGAAGTCGCTCGCCTTGCTGCTTACTAAAGGCAATGATGAAAGCTGTAATGGTAGGATCAATAGTAGTGGAATTTACTCTTGTGTACAGTCTCTGGGGAAAGTTTCGAAGATTCTTCGAGATGTGAGGTGAAGGAATCTGGTGTCGTGGATCGTTAACTTCTTCTACTGTCGTGATTTTTTTATTTTATTTGGGAGATTCTTCGAGATGTCGCGAATCGTTGACTTACTCTACTGTTGCGAGATTTGTATTTAGTTTCCTCAAAATGTAAAATGAAATAATCTACTACAGTAAATTAAGAATTTATTCTACCATAGGTGCTGTTGTTTTAAAAAATTCGGAAGATTCCTGGAAATATGATGTTGACTTACTCTACTGTTGCGAGATTTGTATTTAGTTTGGGAGTTCCAGCGTTTCGAAAGTTTCCTGAAAATGTAAAATGAAATAATCTATTACTGTAAATTAAGAATTTATTCTTCCCATAGGTGCTGTTGTTTTAAAAAATTCGGAAGATTCCTGGAAATATGAAATGAAAGAATCTGGTGTCGCGAATCGTCGACTTATTCTACTGCCACGATATTATCATTTAGTTTGGGTGTTCTAGAATTTCGGCAGAATGGTCAAAAACTAAAAATAAATTAAGGACTTATTTCACTATTTTACGGGGTTAGATTAGGTTTATTCCTGAAATTTCCAGAGCAAGCTTTCATAAATAATGGAATACGTAATGCATACCACATCTTTTCTTCGCTCTTTCTCCACCCATGAATAACCAATCCGCCCGCCTTCCTTCAATTCACCAAAACTTACGCAGTTCCCAAACTTTCTGATCGCCACACACACAGGCACATGAATTTTCAAAGAGTCTCAAATTAATATCGTAAGTTCCTCCGCGATGCTCGTCTCCGTTCGTTCGTTAATAATTAGAGCCGAATAACCTCCGTTCGATGATGGAAATCGATCAATCGGTTCTACCGAAACCGATTAACCGGTAGAAGTATTCAAAAATTACCCATCGAACCGTGTTCGCGAGCAAGCGCGTAGAAGAAAATACGAAAACAAGGAAGTAAGTGAGAGAAAGAGAGAGAGGGAGAGACTGGCGGCAAATGTGAAATCGATGGGCGGCCCGTTATCAAGCAAGCTGAGCTGCAAATATTCGATTGAGAGTCAGACGCGAACAAAAGGACGAATATTCGTCCACAACCCAAACGGAAATCTCTGCGGAGTCGCGTCACGCGGCCGGAAGTGCGCGTTATCCACGGTTCGTTGCACGTTCCAGCCGCCGTGCGGAAAAACTTGAGAGATCTGGCCAGCTTAAAAATCGATATCTCTCCTTCTGCGTGCCTATGTATCACGATAACCTAACCTATCGCGTGAAAATTTACCCGCGAAAACGCTCAGGCGAAGATTTACACGTACACATTTCGTAGGCTTGAGACGTGAACAAAGTTTCGAAGTGTGTGATAAGAACTTCTGCTTTTTCTTTTTCATTCGTCGACGTTTAATCGTTCGCGATAAAGAACGACGCTGGAAGTGAGAGAAAAATGAAATAGTGGACGAGATAACAGAGGAAGCGTGATAAATTTGGAGACGAAGAAGGGAGAGAAAGGTGGATAAAAAACGACACGCTTTTGAGAGGTTGGTAGATAAGCAAATGTTGCCTTTGATCGGCTCGGCTGCTGGCTTCCCTGTTTGAAGTTGAAACAAGCCACGGTGAAAGGGCGCGTTTCAAAGTTGCTTTTTATCATACAACGGGAGTACGGCGTCATGATACTTTTCACTGGATATCGTTCTTTCCTCTGGTCAGCGGCGACGAACTGTCAAGTATTGTTCTAGCGGATCTACCGCGGATACCTGTTGATTCGTTCTCACGATACTTTGGGAACGTCGAATTCTTAATTCGTCCCTGTTTTCGGATGACATCGTACAGTGTAGTTTGGAAGTATTGGGGCATTTGGTATATTTGTAGAGAAAGTGTTGCGATCTTTTCGTTAAAATTAGAGTTATACACAAAAGTTTCGAATCACCTCCCACTTTTCATTAATATTAAATCTGCTGTTAATTTTTTATAGATTTCAAGTTTATCTCAATTCTACTTTTATCAATTTATCTCATATCAATTGATTCGAACGTTAAAAAATTCTCAAAGTCGCTGACTTCTTCCTGGAAATTTTTATGTAAATTGCAATGCTCAGTGATTCCAAACTTTTGGCCGGTAGTGTAGATACCGTATCTATTCTTCTCTATGAAACTTATTTCAGAGATTTCTAAGAATATGTACAAATCTTTTATTCGATGAAAATTCACTAATAATTCTTGTCGAAATTACCCACAAGGACTGTAGTCCTAAAAAGCAACGTAAAGTACATGACTGATTAATATATACAGTAAGTGCCATTCTACAACGTTTCAAAATTACATAATACAATATAAACAATTACATATAAACAAATAAAATAAGTTTTATAAAATAGACTGGTTGTCGAAGAAATTGCAACATCTACCTCTAGAAATTAGGATTGCACAAATCTGGAAATCACATATGTTCCTTGGGCTACTCTGAAGACAAAATGGTACCTTTTTTAACCAAATTTTAATCATGTTCCCCATTCAATATTCCAAGCAATGTATCTAAATTTCAGATTTGTGCGATTTTATTTTCAAAGTGTTGCAATTTCGTCGGCGAGCAGCGTATTTAGGTACACCTGCATAAACGAATGCACAACTTCCAAGTGTAAGGCAGTGTAAAGGGTTGAACAACATTAATGAAATTTCGACTTTTTCTCTCCTTTTATTTTGCGTCGTTCTTTTCAACACAACATTGCGATAAAAAAGAGAATAGTCGGTGAAAATATATGTGACAAACAGTATAGAGATACTCAAATCGAACAAAAGGGAAGACTATGGGGGGAAAAAGACCGACATTCCGCGCGAAATGCCCAGTTTTTTTCGATTTAATTGGCCATTCAACATACCTTCCCATTGAATTCCTCGAATCGCGGAAAATGCGTTTCGTTTCATACCTGTGAACAATGTATCACGGGTTTAATTTCGATTTTATTGTGCCGCAGCTAACCAAGGGACGATCCCGCGTTGAATGTAATGTATATTTTCGGCCATTGTGGATCCTTTTTTCCTCTCTTTTTTTTTCTTTTTTTTTTTTTTTACGAACGCGCAACGGAATCAGAAAGGAAAGGGCCGATCGAATCGATAATTGGAAAAAGGGCCGTTGTCGCGACAAACCAGTCACAGACACCCACTTCTGCCTGGCACATAATGTGTGTACAGGGTCACGCAGATAAAGGGCTTATTCACACGTCCACGGCGAAAAGATTTACATTGAACAATCGACACCAGACGCGTGTATATACACAGCGGAACAACGACGATACAGCCAATTAATCGATCTATATTTTAAACGAGGAGCGTGGAATTAATGAAAGTGGATTTATATTACGACACAACGTATAGGTACAGTGGAAAAACATTATTGTTGCAATACTTTACGAACAGTTTCGATAATAAAAATATTCCACCTTCTTCCGTGTGAAATTACCTTGTTCTAATCGAAATTTTCATGTTTTCTTTTTTTGTTACTACAATTAGAATTGCGTGGAAAAATCTTGATT
>NW_017100263.1:0-942 GCF_001263275.1 Habropoda laboriosa
TATATTGTTTTACTTTTCGAGGTTTGAGTAATAAAAAATATTATTTTAATATATAAGTGCTTTAGCAAAGTAAATTTGAAATTTTCAAATTGATTTTACATAATTTAAACAAAAGTCACTAACTTACTTAAAACTTTTACTAGGGTTAACGGTGTTGGAGTATCTCAGTAAACACGTCTTTGTTTCTTTGGGTAGAAGATTAATTTTTGGTGGAGTTTTTAACAAATATCAAGAAGGTGCAATAAAAGGTAGTAGGTATATTTCACCAAACGACATTTGTGAAGCTCTTCAAGATGTAATTGGAAAGCCTATTACTCATGAGCAAGAAGTATACTTGAAGTCTATGATTGGTGAAATTAAAAAACCGCTGAATTTTAGAAGTTGGTGTGGCTTGTGTGCCGCAGTAGAGCGATTATTATGCCCTCTCTCTCCAAAAGAAGTAGATCCACCTACTTGGCTCGAAAGAGTTGACTTTGAGACTTTAGAAAGAAGACTCAAATCTATTAATGTTGATTCTAAACTGGTACAGTTTTTAAGGGAAATTCGTGAAAGATGAAATATTAACATGAAATATATCATTTTACGTCAGTATTACTGTAAAACATGAAAAGAAAATAATCGTGAATAACTAACTTTTTTATCCTATATGGGATGGTATCTTTTTGTATGATTACGATTCTCATTAAAGTTATTAATTATGAAAATATATGTTTTAAAACAAAAACAAATTTTAAAGAAAATATTTTTGAGATTAAAGTTGTATTTACTTTTTATAAGGGAACCAAACTTTCTTTAGTGCATATTTATTTTTTTATGATAAGATCAATTATAAGAGAGTTAATTAATATCATGCATCTAATACTATGCAGTCTCACACAATAGTAAATTATTTGTCCTAACTTATAAGAGGAAAAATATATTGTATAAAAAATATATTAGAAA
>NW_017100263.1:1018-4316 GCF_001263275.1 Habropoda laboriosa
GTATATATGAAAGTAAAATATAAAAACAAACAAATATTAATTTATGAATATTAGAAACCCAATTATTTAGCGATATTAATTCTTAATTGTATAATTCATATGACTAAAATATTTTTAATATGCAATAAAATAATGATATACTGTGTAAGTACGTATAAGTCGTTGGTAATATTTTACATAGAAAGAAAATATCATCGTATTAACAATTAAGTGAAAGAATAAAATGAAAAACAATTTCATTTTGAAATAAAACGAACAATTTCTGATGACTCTATGTCAATCTGCTTGTTATAACATTAAGTTAATCAATGATAATTTATTTGTAAATATAAAAATATAATAGAAGTTTGATGCTTATACAAAAATTCAGATAAAGATTGTAATAAATTCATAACATATAAAAATAACATTTTATCGTTATTTCAATAATTGTTTTGCCTTTTTTTAAAATTTTTTTATTATAAAGGAACAAAATTAATTTCATTTTAATTTATGTTTAATTTTATTGGATTATTTTTATTCAAAACGAATTAAATTCGTTAATTTTAAATGTTCGCCTATAATGAGCATTTCAGAAATTTGTAAGAGTGTAATAAAAGCCACGATTAAAAATCAAACTTATTGTTCATAAAATTAAAGGGATTATTAACAAGAGAAGTCATAAAAAAACGAATAATGACTTTTTGTTGGTAAAAACGAAATTTATCTTATTTCACAGATCATTTGTCAAAAATTATTTAACATAAAATTGTTTAATTTATACTACTTATCGTTATAGACGTAACATATTTTATTAAGAAATTTGTTACCATTTTGAACGTATATCTTGCCGAAATTATCCATTACACTGTAGAAATATTATTGCCTCAAAAAAGTATCCAAATATTGCAACAGGTATTTCATGGAAGATCGAATGATATTCTAATCATTCTCTTTTTTGTATATAAACGTTTTTGTAGAATACGAAATTGAAATATATTAAATACGAAAACATACATGATATATGAAAATGTTAAATCATGATGAGACTGTATAAAAGGAAAGATGAGGTACAGAATAGACCTAACACATAATACTTTTTTGTGTCACATAGTTTGGCGGGCTTGCGAACCCCCTTACCATTTTCGTGTCATTTCCAACGTTATCGATTAGCACAGAATGAGATTACTATTTAGTGGCTATGGGAATTGAAACTAACAATAAATGTGACGATAAAATAAATGCAGTACAAGGTACCCTATACCTCATTTATACATATAATTTTATATGTTCGCATATACAGGGCGATGTTTGACAGATGAACAAAACTATAGTTATATTTGGCGGGTGATTTCAAAACAAATATCTTACAGTTTAGTAGTTAAGAAGATATTGTTTCTTGACGCGTACTACTTGTAGTATTTGATTTTGTACGAGGAGATTGAGTAAAACTGTTGTGAGAGAAGTGTTTTTTTTTCTTTGTCTACTTTGTTTAGGAAAACATTTCATGAAAAATTCTGAAATTACTCCTATTGGTCAGTATTTGAAGATAGGTGGCAGAGTACACTGCGCACCAGATGGGGTAAGTTAAGAAATGAGAAAAACTGAAGGCGACAACTTTCTCTAACGGTTTCTTCGGGGTTTATGATAGACGTCGAAAATTTCGTATAAACTGTATGCAAAATACAAACATGTGGTAGAAGAAGCTTCAAGGAATGTAATATTTTTCTCATATTTTTAAAAATAATATCCAAAAACTGCTAAATAAAAATTTATTTTTAATTTTTGCAAAGTAGACGTAGCTTTTCATGTCAGTAATAAATTATTTTAGAACTTCAAACTCTCTACAGTAAAATTAAAAAAGGAGTCATGCTCATACAATTAATAGTTCTGAAGATAAAAATTCATTTATGTGAAGAAGATGCGTAAAAAGTCGACGAAAAGTAGCAACTTTCATTAACAGTATCTTTTTAATTACTAAACTAAGAGTAAAATGCCATAAGAAATTTTTATTCCTCGATATGTATAAGTTATAAAGTTTTTTTTTTTCGTTTTTCTTGTAATGTTTGAACCTTTCATTCAAACTCACGGAGCCAGAGCCTTTGGAAAGACATGTGGCGTTCAGGCTCGCGCGAATCTAAATGTGGCCCATCCTGTTAAACACTATTCCTTCATTACTTAGTTAATTGAACAATAAATAACTATTTTGAAGTATTAGTGTAACTAAGTTAAAAGAATAAATATATTTATAGTTAAAAATAGCCATGTTAAAAATTTGTTTAATTTAAAAAAAGCTAATAATTATTATAAATTTAGAGTTATACAAATTTTATTTTTTATATTTGTCCTTTTACGAGCTTTTGTACTTTGGCTGCCGCACCAAATTCTGTAGAGCATCGTTGTTCGAATTTGTGAGCGCTTTTACGGCAGTAATTTGAGAAAGGTTGTCTAATGCTTGAAAAATACGGGCTAGGAAAAAGAAAACCGTTACAGAATACTACATTCATATTAGAAGTCGTGGTAGTAAAAGAAAAGCGGCAACCGTACAACAGGACAACTGTCCAAAAATCACTGCTGTGAAACCACTCTTAAAGTGAAGTTCTCCTGTTTCTCTTCTAGCGTTAGATAACGGGATACTCATCACACGCGTCAAATCTATTTCTTTTAATTATAATTTCGGGCCCTTAGTTTTCGTTAGATGTGTGTAACAATATTAGTAATGGATGATTGAGATTTCCTACGTGAAATTAAATCTAGGCATACTGTTCCTTTGAGTATATCATTTAAATACAATCAAATTTATAAACTATATGGTAATGATATTATAACAACATAGTATGCATAATTGGAAATAGTTTGAATAATATCGTGTTTGTACTTATTTTCATCAAGGAATTTTTACCAATCTATCGATATCATTTTTATTAAGATGAACTCAAGCACTTAAGAACGCAAATTTTAGTTCGTAAATAATTTGCCGCTGTACATATTATATTGCTAGAGGCATGCAGCCACCAACAACCAGTCGTACGATGCAAGAGATTTTCTATTAGGAGTCCTTTTTTGGAATTGCTAACTTTATCGACTTTAGTAGGTAGGCTGAATATAATTCTTAAAACCACCACGTTAAATTGTGGAGGGTATAAGAAAATCAGTGATGTTTTTCTAGGTCGGTATTTCAGTAGATGGGACACGAAGTCCCATAAGATGACAGGTCTATTCTGACCTAACCTTGTTTGTGGTCACACTCTGATACTTTATAAAGGAAAAAAAAAAGCAAATATGAAAACGTTTCTTATTCCACCTTGCGTTAAACAGT
>NW_017100263.1:4346-7944 GCF_001263275.1 Habropoda laboriosa
CTGAGCAGAATGAAGAAATGTAGACGAGATCTACGTTCGTCGCACAATTTTATTGCCGGAGCGAACTTGCCTGTATCCACTCGAGCGTACAGTGTTTTTATTACAGTTATCCTCGGTTGGCTGCCGACAATGTACAAACTGTTCGAAATTTTCCTGTTGTTTCCTTTAACACAATAAATAAACGAATTCGCGGGCGTGTTATCGTTTACGTAACGACAATATAAAATCGTCCTGCATTAGTAAATAAATTAAGTAAACGAGCGGTATAGAACGGTGTAGAAGTATAATCGGGATTCAGGGCGTATTTCGTATTTAATATAACAATAATACACTACCGGTTGCATTTTGAGTGTTCTTTATGTGTGTACGTGTATGTGTGTACGTGCGTGCGTGTCTCTCGTGTAGATTCTTGCGTGAGTGCGCGCGCGCGCGCTCGCGTGGTGTCGATGGGCATTGTTCAGTCGCTAGTTCCTACGCCACATTGCACATACAGCTAACGTATAAATATAACGACGTGACGATTCGTACGACACTACTTCCTAGAGTCTCTATACAGCGCGACGCTACCCGCCGATCAAAGGGAGATTTTCTTTGGGGCTGTTCCGAGACTTAGATATTTCTGGTTCCGGGTTGCCGGCTGCAGGGAGAGTCGCCACCCAGTCGCCAGTCATTCACTCGTTGGAAATTCTCTTAGATCTCTTTGTGTTGATTCTCAGTATAAAAAAAGTTGTGGTTTCTGCTAGGGGGCAGTGGGACTGAAGTATGATGACGGCGTATAGGTTTTAGCAATGGGCTAGTTGCCATTTGTGGAGCGCTGCATCGCTGGAATCACTGCGTCTCGTTCAGTCCCATAATAGATCTTACCAGCTTTCTTTGCCATGTTACCCAACATTTCCATCGAGCATTTGTGTGCAGATCTTAGTGATAATGCCCATTCCCTTAGGCTAATTTCGTCCTGAAAATAGAATTCACTCTTGAAAATTGTCAATTTCTGTACGTTAGTGAGATGTTTTTAATTCAAGCTACATAACAAATTTCTTTTGGTTTCTGTTTATTCTTGTTTCAGATTTATTCAAAAATGCTTGATCAAAATTGACAATCTACAAAATTAATGTAAAAGTCTAAATAAGTATTTTAAATACGCTGTGACGAATCCACTTACCGGATTTGTAAGTACTATTTTTGCGTCTCTCGTACGGACGACAATACACTGTTCTCCTTTTACGTGCTGAAGATCTGCGCTGACTTCTTCAACCTAAACATTTACATATAGACATCATATATAACAAATTCTCAAAATTCTCAGTGTCGAAATATTAAAATCGATATAATTTTATAATGTATAAATTTGAACTATCAATAGAACTTATTATTTTTAATAAATACCATGCTTCGTGTATTTCAAAATAATCAGTAGAATTTAACAAAGAACAAAGCTTTAACGAAGCCTTTGTAAAACTTTCTTTTATTCAATATTACTTTAAGCGTGATTTTATCCTGATATAATTTAAGGAAACACAGTTTTAAGAATCAAAATATTACAGATTAACGCAACAACTCAACCTTTAATTAAAAGTCTTAAAGTCTAAATAACAGCATAAACGCTTAACAAATGATTCATGTAGAATCATTTCTTAAAATTTGTTCTTTACTCAACATCCTGTGCACCATTGATTATCACAAATATTGAATCGATTAAATTCTATTTTTAACAACTTTTAAGATTTTGAAAGTGTAGTTAAAAGAGAAAGAGAGAGATGCTCTACATCCCTTTTACTTGCTTATAAAGGAAACTACACACTGAAGCATTGCATTATTTCTGGAATATATATAGGAATCAATTTTAAAATCGCTTCTTCCGAATTCTTCCCAAAGACTTGTATAAGAATTATTAAATTCAACAACTGTTGTTTCTTTCATTTCTAAAGCGTTATGAATTTACTTGAAATTTGTTGCGCATGTTCCCTACTCTTAATTTAAGTTCACTTTCTATCGGAAATCTGAATATTAATTGCGATGAATAGAAATAGAGAAACATCAATTTAATTACTACGTTTAATAATTATTATTTCACTTAGTCAATTCAGTTTACCTGCTCAAGAAAAACAAGTTCAGGCTTCGTCGTGGATTCAGGGTGTAATTCTAATCTATTGGGATAAAGTTTTGCGTAACGTGTCTGCCATGCACTCGCGAAAGGGCCACCTAATTTCTTAATATAACCATGTAAAATGCAGTCTGATCCTGTAACAAAAACAGTCTCAATTGTAAAAATAGTAATTGAATTCGGTTGAAATATCGTAACACAAGAAAATCATCAAAGTTCCTTACCTTTTTCATCCGCGTCGAATCGTTGCTTTTGCTTAGCCTTTTTTTTACTTTCCAACTACGAGAAAAAGAAAGAACAATTTAGGAGGAAAAATTGTAAGAGAATGCGCCGCGCGGCGGTTACACTTTTGAGCTGCGATACAATAGTGGGGCGAGTATATGAGTTTACCCGTCCTCGACACTTCCTGATCGACCACTTAGAAAGATCACTTCTTGGCAATCGATTACCACGTATCGCTGTGAATTAGTATATTTAAATATATTTCTGGAAGAATCAATCTGTGTCGAGTCATTCGTGCGCTCTGCCCTTCGAGATTTCCTCGATGAAAGTTGAGAAGTTAAGAAAATGATCTAAGCGCTTAAACGATTGATACCTTGTCTGCTTCATTATTGATTGTCTCGAACACAGTCTCGGCTACTTCAGCCTGCCACCTCTCTGAGATGGTTAGAGGGAAATTTTTGTACAATTCTTGATCGGCATCCGTCAATTTGATACCCTTGGTATCCTCCTCGTCAAAAGAGCCGATATCAAAGGCGTCTGCGGCGTTCACTTCGCCGCGCGGTGGTATAAGTGGCGGCGTATATTTCTGGAGATAAACTTGTTGCCAATCGATGCCACTGAAAAACGGGTGTTCTTTTAACTCGTCCGCGCCACAGCCTCGGCAGCCAAGTCTGTTATTGATATCTCGTTGCAGTAGACCTTCCAACAGCGAGCGTAACTCTGGCGAAAACGTTTCCGGCAGTTCGACGTTCTGCAATTATTTTAGGCGCTTTTTAATAATAATTACAATGGGAATTTGATTGTACAATCTATACTGAATGATGAAATGAAGTGATATAAAATTATGTTTAATTTCTTTGAATGCTTTAATTGGCCTCTTATTGTTATATAGATTTACGTATACGGGGTATACCCATATGTAGGAAGAGTCTCGGTATATTATTAATTCGATAATAACAAGATATAAAAGAGTTTAGAAAAAGTGCCAAACTCCTGAGAAATAATATGGTATACAAAATTTTCCAATAATAATTTTTTGGGAAAACATTTTGGACCATATCTTTATTGAAACTTTTTTTTCATAATTGTATTTTTTATCAGTTCGTAAGTTAGTGTTCCTACATCTGCAGACAACCTGTATATACTAAGCTTATAAGTATATCGCAGAACAACTATTTATCAAACGGTAGAGAATATGAAAAAAATATGTATAATATTAAATAAATTATAGTTAATTATTTATAATTAATTATTGTTAATTTAAAATATAAA
>NW_017100263.1:8119-15078 GCF_001263275.1 Habropoda laboriosa
TTCGACGTTTGTGTTTAATTTTCTTAACAGATGTGTTCAGAAAAGATTAAACAGCATTATAATTATAATGAATTACCCAAATTTTAAAAAACTATATCTACCCGTTACTAATTAAAGAGAAGGAAATGTTTTTGAACTAAATTATAAAGAATGACCTACTTCATAGCAATTATTTCGTAAGAATAATGAACATGAGTAAAAAGTTCACAATTGTGCGTTATTTCTCTACGAATTTTTATTTAATCCTATAAAAAGTTTCATTAGAAAACATCTAGAGAAATGGACTGACTGAAAAATAAACTATTGAAGTGTCTAAGAGTGAAATGAAATTGAGGTAACAAACCTTAGTTAATGTCATGAGATCTATCTCATGTTTGTCTTTAGTCTTATGTTGTCTGAATGGACTGTGTCCCTTCAATAATTTATGTAACATACAACCAAACGAGAACCAATCCGCACTGGAATCATAAGTTACTCCCTTCGAGAGCACTTCTGGCGCCATATATCCGTGCGTCCCTCTATAACAGAAGTTTTGTTCTTTTATCGTTAAACTCACTGCATCTGTGATATTTGATATTAATATGCGATGACAAATCTAACGAGATACTTGTCAACATTTTTACATTGTCTACTGAATGTCTGCATCAATTGATAAATAAAGGCAACAACATTTGTCACCTAAAGGAGATATTTTTCTTTAATAAAAATATGAAACTTCGTGATATGCATATAATAATATGAAATAGTAAAAATGCATTCGGTTATCTTGTACACAGTAACTTATACACAAAGATGATTTAAAATAATACAATTATTATTCACATCCCTTACGTAGAACTTAAAGATATTAGAAAATTCAGTTAACTGAATTAACTGAAAACAGTTAATTGAATTATTCATTTCATCAATAGACTTTTCTTTTAATTTCTTTAAATGCTACAATTATATTTCATATCTTCTACACAGAATATGAACATATTCAGAACATTATTCACATTATGTTAGAATGTGAAGATGTGATCTTTTGCTATATGTATATCTCTTGGGACAACTGTTTTAATCTGTTCTTTGTGTGCAAGTTGCTAAAGATCACCCAGAGTTACTTGAAACTTGCACTTACACACTCGCGTGTGGTTTCTTCTTGGAGAAATCACAGGCCAGGCCCAGATCCGATATTCTGACGTGACCGTGTTCGTCCAGGAGGATATTTGCGGGCTTCAGGTCCCGATAAACGATGTACCTGCGGTGCATGTGCTCCAATCCCAGTATCACTTCGGCCGCATAGAATTTCATCTCTCGTTCGTTGAACACACCATGCTGATTGAGGTGATAATGAAGGTCGCCGCCATTCATTAGATCCAGAATGAAACAGAGCTTGTCTGGCGTTTGAAACGCGTACGTCATGCATACTATGAATGGACAATCCACCTGAAATTATAGTCATTATTGTAGTGTCATTATTAATTAACAGTACTAATTATTTCTTAAATTAAGCAAAGTCTGTTTTGTCGATTATTTTTATGAACGTTTCGTTACTTGTAATACTTTATAGACAAAGTTTCATATATTTTACTATATTATATTATTCCAGGTACAAACTAGAACACCTTTGGTGTAATAAAAATAAATGATACGTCATTTTTTGGAAAGATATACGAATAAAATTAGAAAATTTATTTTATTTTCTTAATAATCATTTGTCTGAATATTTTTTCCCAACAAATATAATGTATGTATCGTATGTATATTATTTTGCATGTTACTCTGTAAATTATTTTACATGTTAAAACTTTCATATTCAATTCTATCTTTTATATTTCTGAGAAACGAGAAAAGTGTTGGGAAAGAATGTTCATTGATATAATACTTTTTCAAAATAAATAAAAAACGGAAAGTGTGATCGCATCATTCTTTAACAGAATTTCATGTTTCCGTCAGAACGATATACTTTTTGAAATATTTTGCGTATAAAAACTTTTATAGTAAAGAATGCAAATGTATGCCTGAAAATTTTCACCATAGCAAATACATATCTCTCTCGAAATATTTTGAAAACACTCGTTCATATTACGGCAAGAATTCTACGGACCGTTTCTTTGCAGTTTTTACCACAGAAAAGCTAAGGTAATAACATCAGAGTAATACGTTTAAACTGTTTCTCTTAATTTATTCTTTTACATTGTTCGTATATTCTATCTAATATCCTTAATTCTTAGTTTTGTATAAAACGAAATGACCAATTGTTTACTAAACGAAGGAAAACAAATTCACGCACAAACAGACGAATTATCAGAATATAACATAAAATTCGATTTATCGTTGACGATTCTGCGATTTATTTCTGAGAAGAGTATAATTGTTGATAAAAAAAATATTTAAAAATAACCAACTGTGAGCGAGATCATTCGCGTAAGATTAAAGTAATAACAATAACACTTATCTTCATCGTCTATGTTATACATTTTAAAAAATTTTTGAAGGAATTACAAAAGTGTTATAAAAATTCTAGCTATTCAAAAGTTGTATGTAACGTTTGTATCGAATGTTATACAGTACTACATTTGAAATTTCACAGTCCACAGTACTTTTGGGATATTACATTGTCGAGGGAAGCTTACTCCGGTACTGACTGCCGAAAGCATTATCCTTTCGTTGAGCGCTAAAGTTTCGCCTTGTTTCATTTTTATTCGCTTCTTATCGAGGCACTTCATTGCGTACATTTTCCCTGTGTCTGCCTTCCGGCACCCGTAAACCTCCCCGAAACCACCTCTGCCTATAATTCGATGCACACTGAAGTCGTTCATCGTCAACTGAAACAGTAATTCCGCCCATGAAATGTTTCAATATATTTTAATACTATTATATGTTGGGATATTTGTTTACAACAGATAAGTAACGGTGGCACAATTTTGCAGAAAGAGTAATTTTTCATGAAATTATAACCTAAAACTGCAGAACGAATCTTTCAAATACGAGAAACTTTTTTAAAAAGAAAAATAGACGTATTGAAAGAACGAAGGTTAACGAAAAAATTAACGGATTCCAGGAGAGATTTACAGTATGACATCTACGCTGTTGCGTGTCGATGTCTCTTGATTCTTTAACCCTTTGCGTTACGAATAGTCAAATTATTCTGCACTCATTTGGCCACTGTCGGGCAGTACCGTGTAGTTCGCCTTTATTTCAATATTTCAGCGTACTGTTAGTTATAAAATATTAGGTTTCGGTATAATATTAATGCATAAAGAAAAAGGTTTATTATCGTTTATAATTTATCATTGTATGATATCTGAAGGTAAAAATTCCTACGTCGAGTCTGACTTGACATAGGACAGCAAAGGGTTAACGCTTACTAAGCTTAGAATAAATTTTCGATACAAAAAGTGTATTATTATTATGTAACAAAATCTCGTACATAAAAATTGTATTCGAGCAATTTTAATTTATTACTTCACAATAAATCAATCTTCCTTAATTATGCTACAATTATCGGGTCGCTCGGTATACATATTATTACAGTATTTACAACGCACGAGCAGATTCCTGCCTTACCTGCATGTTTAATTCTACGTTCTTCCACTGACAAAAACGAGTGTACTTCTCACTGAAAATATACAACGGCATTTCTTAGCGATTTTTTAGAGCACCAGAAGCTGCGAGCAGTGTCATTAGTTTGGTAACATACCTTTCTAGAAATTTCTTGAACGGCTCCTCCCTTAAGTGTTTAAAAATCTCTTCGATATACGGCTGCAAAGAGGTAATCAGTTTCGAATTCAACGAAAATTGCGTTCAGTATTGTTAACAATTAAGCGATACAAGACTAGGAGGGACCAACCTCGAATAGATTAACGGGAACCTCGTTTTTCATGAGGTATTTATGAACATGGGCCACCGCTTCCGCGGAATATTCCTGCAATAAAAATCATCGAGCGATTAAAACAACAAATTTTTATCCTCATTACGGTTAAATGTGTACGAACAAATGTATTTCTTAACCCTCGGACGGCGGGTGCCGGGTCAAATATGTATCCTAATGACAACGAGGCTTGCTTCACATTCGGTAAGTAGATTTTAGTAAATTTCCGTGGATTTAAAGAAATTTCAATAGACAGTAGAATACAGTAGATTTTGTTAGATTTTAGTGTACTTCAGTATGCTTCACATTCAGCAAGCGTCCTCCTTATACTTATGAACGGGTGTGTATATGAATGAACAACGTGCATCTAATGCATGTTTGATTATTCCATACATTTTGCATTGACGATAATTCAATGTTAATTCAACTTTTTATTCGCTACAATTTTCTCTAATTCGTTACTTTTCCGTCGAATACTCTTCATTCTGAAACGAAATTCTATCATAAAGTTTAAAGCGCTGTTTCTCCCATTCAACGTTTAATAAAGTAAATTAACAAAATGTAACAATAATTCCACTGCAATGTTTAAACGAAATTCTCCGAAAGATATTAATATTAATCTTAATTTAATCACTGAAAATTTCAATTAAAATCCATTTTAATTTAGCTCATATCTCAACTCGCAATATTATTGTTTTTCTTTTTAAACGACTGTAAATGAACACTTAATGAATTCCATTTCTGCAATTGTATGCAAAATTTCTCCAAACCGGTCAATGGAATATTTCCTACGCCAAACGTAATACTTTACAAAATTTTCATTTATTCCTTTTTATTTTTCTTAATGAAATCTCACAAAATGAAATTCATCGATTCGTAATTTGTATCTAAATACTTATATCAAAATACACTTGGGTCTCTTTTTGCATGCTACTTTTTACACGGGTTTTCACACGTTTTACTATAATAAAAAACGACCATGAATAAAATATCGATTTTTCAGAAAAAAAAACGTTATATTTTCATTTTCCTCAACATATCAGCTTTTCTTTTGTGTACATTAAATAAAATGTTTTCCGTGAATGCATTTCTACATATTAACTTGCTTTCCGTACAGTTTGCGTTACTTGCAAAACATTTCAATAGACAATATCAAGAACATAATTTGGTTTTCACTGTAGTAAACTTATTTACACAACGAATATCGAAGCTATCGCGATAGTTTTACTTGGAAAGGTGAGTATTGCTTACGTCTTTGCTTATCTAGCAATGCGCGGTTTTCTTATCACATCCGTATTCCTCGACAAATTTCAAACGGTGTTTCGAATGTCGCGTAGCGAACGCCTTCTTCGTACATTTGAATTTTCTCGGAATTGGAAATCCTTCGTTCAGCCGAACTTATCCGGTGACAGGTAAAACTGAACGCGGTTAACATCATTATCCGTCTAATTAAGTGAATACCTGCAGGCAGAGTATTAACTACTAATTGACGCTCGTTGATAGAAACTCCATTGAAAATGTTTCATACTTTAAATTACAAATTGCAGTTTAATACAAAGAGCGATTTGAGAAAAAGTGTCGCACAATTTAAGAAGAAATATACCAATTAGAATAAGCAAGAAATAATCTCGAAAGAAGTAGGTAATAGCTGTAGGTTGAAATAACGATGCTTGCTTTCCATGAAATATTTATCTCAGTTAATTCAAGAACATCCTTTCGATGAGAAACGTTTCACACGTGCGTAAAAGTGAATCACGGATCGAGATAAATTCGTGCGACAACTTTTCAGTTAGAAAAATTGTTTAGCCGAAGTAAGAAGCGTTTAGAAATGCAGAATTTTTTTTAAACAAACGCGCAAGTAATCGCATTTTGAAGCCAATGAATTTATTCGTCGATTAACGATACAGTCGAACACCGCGGTAACTCGGAAACCTTCGTAAGGCTAGAATTTTACTCGTTTCCTTCCGTTTCGCCGTGAAAACCTCTGAAAATCGAGATATGAACTTCTTATAACTGGAATTATTAACACGTTTGGATGCGTTGTTTAACTCGAGTTTAGAAAAGCTTGACCTCCGCAAATCAAAGTCCTATCATCGCTCTAGAACTCGAAGTACCGTGCCCGAAGTAAAATTACCGATTTTTTTTTTTAATAACGTGTAATAGCCAAGATACAACGCAAACTGTCATTTATTTTTCATTTAAAATTTATCGTTTCTTTATGTTTGTATGTATATATTATACACTACCGGCAAAAAGTTTGGAATCATCTCCCGGTTTTCATCAATATTAAATCTGCTGCTAATTTTTTATAGGTTTTAGGTTTATCTCACTTCTACATTTATCAATTTATCTCATGTCGATTGATTCGAATGATAAAAAATTCTGTGATTGTTTTCTGGAAATTTTTGTGCAAATTGCAATGCTCAGTGGTTCGAAACTTTTGGCCGGTAGCGCATGTACAAGTATAAATATGCAATAAATATGTACATAATTGATCTCTAAGGGCTGAATTTCTTTTCCGAGCTTCTATAATTCGAAAAACACAAAACCCCTGTGAGTCGAATTTTCGTTTGTCAAACCTCGAAAACATCGATAAAAAGAAACCTGCGTAATTCGAAGATTTTAGCTTTTCCCTTGGGATTCGAGTTACCGAGCTTCGACTGTGTATCATTTTCACTAAAACTCACTTCGTTCGTTTCATCTGCTAAATTTGTTTTTTTTTTTAATAGCAAAATATAAACCTGAAAAATTTTCTACGGATACTAGAGCGCCTGTATTTAACATACTCGTTTCAAAAGATACAAAGGACGATTTCTCGAGCAATGAAAAAGTTGCAAATTTTCTAACTGCGCGCATTATACAGCTTTACCCAGCAAATTGATCGTCAATACAAACTTCCGTTAACAAAGAAGACTCTTTAACGTGTCGAAGGGGAAAATTGCGGGCACCGAGCGATTAAAGGCGAGGTTAAAATTAGGGGCGAACCAACTGGGAGAAAAGTCGCGTGAAAAAAGCCACGGAAATAGTTCCTCTTCTGAAGATATCGAGGTCCAGAGATTAGAAGCCCTCGGTGTGCTACGAAAAGACCTATTCCGGATTCTTA
>NW_017100263.1:15160-28031 GCF_001263275.1 Habropoda laboriosa
CCTCTTTTTACCCTTCTTCTTTTCTTTTTCATCGTTTCTTTCATACGAAAACGATTTTCCCCGCTATTTCATACGTTAAAAGATAAAAAGGAGATGCTGTTCAAACTTCCTTTTCATTTCTTCCTTTTGTCTTTCTTCATTTTTCAATCAACGTTCCCGTAAACACACACAAACGTTCTAAACGTTCGTAGATTTTTCAAATTTCTACTCTCCCGCTCTGTCTCACCCTTCTGGTAGTTATAGTACTGTGTATTAGGTTGGTGCATACGGAACGACGTTTTTTGCACACTCTTCTATTTATTTGGTCCGTATTTTTGTATAGTCGGTAAAAATGAATATTTTGGTCGGTATTAAAGTACAGTTTTGTTTACTTGGTCGGTATTAATTTGTTTTTCGATCGATAAAGTTTAAATTTTTGGTTAGGTTAGGTTAGGTTATTAAACACACTGACCATCTATTTTAAATACTGACAAATACTATGTTTACTAATATTTTAATGAAAATACTGACAGTTTTTGTATCAATCGATGTAACACTGACCACTTACATTACGTACTAAACGTTTTATTTCAAATACTGATTAAAAATTTTTTAAAATACTGACCCAACAGATAGCAGCCTTTTGCAAATGAAACTTTTAGATACATTATGTTTCATCAAAAAGCAATGTATTCAACACATTAAGCACTATCATGTAAAAGAAATTATGTTGCTTTTGGACACTGTGAATTGGATGTTTCTTTTTTAAGTACACAAGGCTTCAATTAAATAGTTTCATATTTATATCGTTCATGTGTTTTTATTTTCGACAATTGTATGTTCTAAATCGGAATTTTGCGTGAACATATTTGTATCGTAAAAATTAAATCTGATATTTTAAATAATTTGCTTGCCACCAAGGTATTCTGGACAACTAAGCCACCCTAAAACCTTTGCTATTTTGTGGTGCTGGATATTGATGGAATATACGCAAAGATACACTGAATTAATATACTATATTCTTGAAATAATTACATCTGACAAAAGCGCGTTGGAAAAACCGAACAGACTTCTGAACAATTGAAACACGTTCACTGTCACACCAGATTTACATGATGCTGTCAGGCGGCCACAAGAAAATACATTTTAAGCATAGGATTATAGTATTATGCATTATAATTTTTTTTTTTTTCAATTGAAAATAATGTCTAGCTAGCTATGATGTTCAAACTTTTTAGTTGACAAGATTTATTTTATTTTAATTATTCTAAACATTTCAGGCACTCCAGTCACTGATGACCACCATGGCCATATCGAGGAAATAATCTAACGTTAAAACTTATTGAGTGATTAATTTAATTTCATAATATATCGCTTTAGCGGGCCACCGTTTGGTTGCCAATTGTTTATCACATAGAGTCGGCCTACTTCCACGTAAAAAAAAAAAAAAAATGTAGGGTCGATTCCACAAGTGTCAGTAAAATGTAGGGTCGACAGCAGCAGAAAAGCTGCTAAACAATTAGAATTAAATGTAACGATAGAAATTATTGCAATAATGCGTAATGCAATTTAGAAATTGAAAGAATCAAAAGAAAAAACGCGAATTCATATCTCTTTCGATTCTAGAATATAAGAAAATTTGAATAAAATACGCGACGATAATTGGGGAGAAGCATAAGTTAAACGCGTAAAAATATTCAATAATAAACGAACTAGGGATAAAGCTGTTATTTCAATACGCGATCCACTAACTCTAGTATTTACTAAAATTCAAAAATTCTCGCATAAATTCCGAAAATAGATTATTAATTACGGTAAACTACTGAGACAGTTTAATTTAGGGTGGGCATAGTGCACTCGTTCCAAATCAGCTCACAATATACAATAATAAATCAACTAACTACTTAACATGCAATTCATGCAAATTCCTTGGATGGTAAATTATCAATAAACAAAATAGCAAGTCATAAAATAAATTCAATATCAGAGAAAATATATGAAAAATTTCAAATTAATTTCAATTGCTCAAAGTCATTTCAATATCCTATTCGACAAGTCTGAAGAACAACGATGACTAAAATTCAAATGTTTATTTCCCTAAACCTTCAAAATAATTTCGAAATATTTTATTCGAAGCGGTATTTCGAAATATTTTATTCAAAGCGGAGTATTCCAAGTCAGTATCGAGAATTGAAGAAATTATTTGATTGTATTTAAAAGAACCGAAAGGAGAATATTTAAAGTCTGATATTAAATGTCTAGCAAGTACCAGTAATTGGTAAAATGATTTATATTTGTTTTAAAAGGAAAATTTCTAATAGGTATTAGTTAAAATGAATTGTTATTCAGTCTATTGTATTGAAATTCTAATTGATTCTAATGTATACAAGTGTTACAAGAAGGCTGAGTGTGTACAGGGTGGACATAGGCTACCTAGTAGCCCCCGACCACTCTATGAACTTTAACGTCTATACTCGAAAGTGTATCGTCAACACTAACACGTTACCCAGATTATCCAAAAATTGAAGAAGTTACTTTTAAAATTGAACATTCTACGGTGTTTCGAGAGATTTGATAATCATAGTCGAACCTTAAACGAACGTTCAAACGAAGAAAATTTTCCAAAAATCATTTCGTACGTTATTAATCGATAAAACAAAAATTCATTGTTGAAAAATAAATATTTCCTGAAAATCTTCATCTTCCATACAAGATTCAAGATTTTCCCTAATTAAGAGTAATTTCAAAAGATTATCTGTATAAGCTATTATTTCAATACGCGATGCACTGACTCTAGTATTTACTAAAATTCAAAAATTCTCGTATAAATTCCGAAAATAGATTATTAATTACGGTAAACTACTGAGACGGTTTAATTAAGGGTGGGCATGGTGCTGCTTTAGTTTGAAATGATTTATAAACACATAATTAACAGAGGAAAAACCGTGAAACGGCAAAACGTCATCCAACAATTTGTTATAACATTGCATATAGCAATTTATACATTTTTACGATACTCTTCAATGGAAACATAGGTTTTAGCGTTCTCGTTACTTACTCGTGGCTAAATTAATTTCGTAGGGATTAAAAATCAGGTTGACCTGTGGTCGTAGATTAAATATAACCATAGTACAGCTAAATTTATCGTGCTAAATAATTCTTTTTACACGAATGAAAAATGTATACAACGTTTGTTTGTTATAATATCGTGAAATGAATTATATTACACATTTTCTCTATTCACACTGAATTTAAAGATTATAACGATTAAAAATCAAGTTGACCTGTGGTCATTTATCAAGAATAATCAAAATAACGCTGAAATTATTGTGTTAAATAATTTTTTTAATACGAATTAGGAATTTATTCAACGTTTGCTTGTTACACTACCATGAAATAAATTATATCCACAATAAATTAGAATCCAAACTTATTGACACTTGAAGAGAATTTACTGTACCTTGTGCAGTTTGGTGGAGAATATCCATTAAATGCAATGCAAGTTTACCTGTGTTTCTCTGAATATCAAAAATTCCGGCAGATTTGTAAATATTATTCTGTCTCCCAACGTAAATTTAAATAAATTAGGTTGAACTGCACAGAAAACACACAGAACTGCACAAATAATTCATTTCACGATATTGTAACAAACAAACGCTGAATACATTTTTGATTCGTGTAAAATGAATTATTTAACACGATAAATTTAGCTGTACTATGGCTATTTTTAATCTAGGACCACAGGTCAACCTGATTTTTAATCCCTACAAAATTAATTTAACCACTAGTAAGTAACGAGAACGCTAAAACCTATGTTTCCATTGAAGAATATTGTAAAAACGTATAAATTGTTATACGCAATGTTATAACAAATTGTCGGAAGTATAAATTTATAACAAAATTGTGAAAATTGATAAATTATACCGTGTTACGATAACGGAAATCTCCCGCGAAAATTTCCCGCCTGACCTAACCGACGATTTTGCTAATGACTTTGGGGAGAGGGTACCGAGGGTATATAAGGATCCGCCGATGTCCCGCGAAATCATTCACCCTTTATACTGGGCCATAGACACTTCGCGGCGTATTTTGACCTGAAGGTTCTGAGATGTGAATAGAGTGGTCGGGGGCTACTAGCTAGCCTAGGTCCACCCTGTACACACTCAGCCTTCTTGTAACACTTGTATACATTAGAATCAATTAGAATTTCAATACAATAGACTGAATAACAATTCATTTTAACTAATACCTATTAGAAATTTTCCTTTTAAAACAAATAGAAGTCATTTTACCAATTACTGGTACTTGCTAGACATTTAATATCAGACTTTAAATATTCTCCTTTCGGTTCTTTTAAATACAATCAAATAATTTCTTCAATTATCGATACTGACTTGGAATACTCCGCTTCGAATAAAATATTACGAAATTATTTTGAAGGTTTAGGGAAATAAACATTTGAATTTTAGTCATCGTTCTTCTTCAGACTTGTCGAATAGGATATTGAAATGACTTTGAGAGGTTCCAAAAAAAGTTGAAAATACTGCTTCCTAAAATTAGAGAATTAATTCGACAGGTTAGCTGACAAAAAATATTATAAATTGAATTGTAGCTTGGTTTAAATCAGAAAAAAAATTTATATAAAACTCGTTGTGATTCAGCATACTAAAGTAAGAAAAAAAATTCATATATTCCCGATGTGTGACACGGAGGAAATTTCCTAAAATTCTTGGGTGGGGTATTAAACATAAATAATTCTAAAACAGGATATTAAAAGAAGTTTAAAATACTGCTTCCTAAAATTAGAGAATTGCAGTAAATTCTGTACAAGTGTCAGTCAGTTTGGATTCTACAAGTGTCAGTATAGATGGTCCTACGCCTATGTTATCCTCGCCGCGTGTGACGCTACACCACTCGGTTTCTTTTACGAGATTTCACGGCTCGACAATTCATAATAGAAAAATGTAATTTCTTTAATTTTACTTTTTTTCATCTGAAATGTTTTTTAACACGTTGGTGAAATTTTTCTGATGAAAATGATATCAAACACGATATAATTGTCTGGCGTGACAGTGAACGTGTTAATAAGTAATGTTGTTCAAATTATGTCGTGTTTTATGTCATTTTCATAGAAAAATCTCATCAATATGTTAAGAAAAATTTCGGGATAAAAAAACGTAAAATTAAAAAAGTTGGTATTTAAATCGCTTGGTTGCCTCGACTCATGTTTCATGCTTATCTTTTATTCGCTGTCCTTGTCCACGTTCGGCAAACTACAAAGGCGAGCGCGAGGCTCGAAAACGTAGTCCCTGACTTGTGGAGAATATACTGTATATGGAAAATTTGTATGTTAACGAATATATTCAGCCGAATCTGAATAAAGTACACAGTATCGGTGTATAGTATTCATTTGAATACAAGTGGCGCTTAACTTGATAATTAAAATCGGTTTCACACGATTCTATACACTTTTCTCAACGATTAACTAGTTTCATTGTTCGAAATTTATACAAATCAGTAGTCATTGAATGAAGAAATTCCTCGAGTGCTGCTTTCACAGTGCCTTCGTTTCGGAATAATTTGTTAAAAAATTGTTCAGCTGCTTGAAGAAACGATAGGATGTGACAAAATTTCATATTCTTCACCGTGGATTGTTTTCAATAATTTTTGTTAGAACGTTATCATGGGCGGTCCTATCTGGCCTTCCCCTTCGCTCATTTTCCAATAAAGTCACCCATCTTGAATTTTGCACATCAACGTTAAAGTGTCCTAAAATCTACACAACCTTCTAAATGCTAAATTTATATTTTTAGCAGTATTTCATCACGTCAGATAATAATGTCCAAACAATTGTATTATGAATGTCCAAACAATTCCTTCTTCTTGACTATTGCCTATAAAAATTTACGTTCGGACAAAATTTAATATACAGCACCCATTGGCCAATTTCAGCTGTTGAAAAAACGACATTTCACTTACACCAACCTAATACGTAGTAACTTCATCCAAGGTACGTCAATGTTTTCGAAACTGGAAAGTATCCAGCTTCGAATTTTCCTATCTGGGACGCTTGAACTTGAAATTTCTCGAGAAAAGACATAACGACTGGTGGTACGGTGAAGAAACGCGCGATTCAGCGAACTATCGACGATCACACAACGCAGCTCTGTTAATTTGGTAAACCTAACGCGTGGAGATTTCGTTACGGGACAAGTTTAGCTAAAGCAAACGGTACCGGGGGATAATTCACGGTTGTAGGCGAGATTTGACTTACATGGGAGTGCGCCAGTAGCTCCTTCATGATGAAATTGTCGTAGATCTCTTTGGCAAGTTTTCTCCTCTCTTCCGGGCATTCGAGCTTCTCGTACGCCTTGATCTACAATGCATAAATGAGAAATTCCTTATGGAGTTGGATGGCGATGCGTGCCATCACGCTAACTGGAACTTAAATAGAGTGTGTGCGGGATAACACGAACCTCCTCGTAAAACCTAAGTTGCGGAATCGGCTCCTCCGCCACATTCTCGCAGAAGTCTTTGAATAAGAGGTAACCTGTAATCACAAGACAAGAGGGAAATACAAAGCACAATTCGATAAGTCGATTTTTACCTCTGCTCGCCTTCGCAAGGCCAATACTGCTCCCGTTTCGAAATATTAACCGTTTGAGTGCTAATTTTTCGACATCGAAAAATTTCTTTCTACTTCTTATAATCTATATTTTTATAAAAATTTCAATAAAAATCCTGCACATAATTAATTTTGCCTTTGTTTTGTGTTATTTCCAAACAATTATATCCTGGAATTTTTCGTCATCAAATGAAAGAAGCGCGATCGCCCCGTTTGCCATTTTTCTGCACATTTCTGCAATAACCCATGGCACTCAAACGGTAAACACATTACCAACCGGACGAATTGAAAAGAGAAAAACTGATAAGAATTATTATGTTAGGACGATTAACCTTTTTGCTACATAATAACGAGTCAGACTCGTGTTGCAGATTTTGGTCAAGGTCTGATAGAAGCAGTTATATCAATAATAAAAATTAATCTTAATTGCAATTTTCGATTTAATTTACGAAACTGAAGATTGCCAAATTTAGTCAATCTGTAATATGCTTAGATGCATAGCTAGGAAAAGAAATCCTTCACAGGGTTAATAATGTAAAATTGAACGAATATTCGTTACGTCGACAAAAGTGTCATTCGGTGCAAATAATACAGTAGAAAGTGGTAGATCTACTATATCGGTTGGCAATGTGTTAAGTGGGTACAAACCACCCTGAGTCGTCTAAAAATAGCTAAAAGTTTGCAAATTTTCTTCATAAGTAACTATAATACTAAATAAAATGTTTCAATTTTTCTCAGAGGATATAAAGGTAACTTTCAAATTTTCTTTTTCAATTTTTACACAGTAGAAATGTTACAAAACGGCGGAATTATTGCGAAATCTCTTCTGCCAGAAGATATAATTTGTTTTATTTGTAAATAAAGATGTATTACCTATAATGTAGCGTAAGATCTTTCAAGAACTGTAATTATTACATAAATTGTGGCAGTTTGAAGAGGAAAAACTATTTTTTACCAAAAAGAAAATCAACTTTAAACGTTTTAAAAAATTAAACAATTGACATATCATTGATAATATTTCTTGTTTCAGACGTTCTAATCCTTGCAGGCGATCGATGTCCTAGCAGAAGAGGTCTCGCAATAACTCTTTCATTCTGTAACATTTCCACTGTTTAAATATTGGAGAAAAAAGCTGAAAGCTACGTTTATATCCTCTGAAAAAACTGAAACTTTTCATTCAGTAGTTGCGTATGAAAAAAATTCGCAAACTTTGACCTATTTTTAGAAGCCCCTAAGAGAAGAGTATTGACTTTCGAAGACGAACGTAATTATTTGAAATACTTTATACGTAGCGACTGGAAAAGATATTTACGTATCACTCTTTATGATCTGGAATTTGTGTATTCATCTGAAAACACGCGTATCGTCCAAAAACATCCTAATCTTAATTACAAGGAGATCAAATGCAGAACATGATGAACAGAAAGTTTCATCAAAGAGAACGAACATGCAAATATATTTCACATTCGCTGTTTCTTCTGTGAAACAGTTAGATAATCATTTACTTAGCAGGACTGATTTTACTATTTCATGAGACGTTCATGATTTTTGAAATTTGAATATATCGAATATCACACAAGAACGCAAGATATTTTTTGCATTCTTAATATCTAACTTGTTCCTTTGAATTCTAATCGCTTCGAGTGTTTTAAAAGCAAGAAAACAAACATATCCTGAAAAATTGTAACGGCATAATTGGTGAAAAAAACTCGAGAATTCGTTTTCATTTGCCGATTTCAGAGAAAAATGTTTTAAATGAAATATATTCTACCTTCTTTCCTCGAAAGCTATTAATCTCCTGCCTAAATTTAGCGTTTTTTAAAAATACGACGACTTTCTTTTTTATTTCATTTCAATTTATTCTTACTTTCAAGTAAATTCTACGTTGAAAACACGTGAAGACGTTTGGCAAGATCATTTTTATGTTATACTTATAGCTACAATTATGTAAAAATACGTGACGTCATTGTTAATATTTCTTTGTATTTATAGATTTCATAATTAAAAGTGAAAAATAAGAATAATATAAGGCTAAAACAGCTTGTTTTATCATTTCATCCAAAGTACGAGTACAGAATATTTTGATATTTTAGAAGTGTCAAGTATTTATAATTATTTTCTCTAGCTATGGCGGTATGAGAAAATTTTTATACGCAATTTGTACTCGGAGGTGATTTTGCTGTAGAAAAGGTTGCAACTCGGATCTTTGAAATTTTTTCAAACTAACGTAGAAATAAAGTGTACTATTTTATTTAAATATTCAATGGATTCTCTATTTCACTGTGATGAAGAAATTTATCGAGGCCAGTAGATCTGTTCTCTGTCTTCGTTAATTATTTACCTCAGTCGCCACTCGGCTGCAAAAGGGTTAACTGGTTCTAAAGGGTGAATAAGATGAAAGAAAATTTTTTTTCTAAATGACATATTTTTCTATTTTCTTTTCTTTCAAAATCACCTATGTTTTTTTTACACGAATGCATATTTCTTTTTCTGCTGTGTTTTGTAGCAGACATTGATGTGCATTTGAACATGCATAACAACACGAGCTTAAAATGAGCTGGGACTCTAAAATTTTAAATCCATCGACCAAATTTTTCTTCCATCTTATCCACCCTTTAAAACTATTTAAATTACTGTAGGGATGACCGAGCGTGAGTGCGTGTCTGTATGAATGCGTTGTCTGTGTGAATGCGTGAGGGTCTATGGCGTGAGCGGTAAGGACCGGCGTGCCAGGTCGAGTGTTTGGGACAGCGCGAACGAGATTGAACGAATGTTTAGTTTTAGTAATCAGGCGAGGAGTGCGTGAGTGCGTGTGTGTTTTCTTCTATGGAAAAGTGTGCATGTATGCAAGACGACATTAGGGCGAATGCGAGGGAGCGAAAGACAGTGTGAATCCAGCGATTGATTGAGCGACATCCCTAGCGTAGCGATATAAACTATTAATAAATATATTATAGTCAAAAGTCCGTTCGAGTTCACTATCCCTCCACACAAAAATCCCCTACATTACGTATAAAAATTTTCTCGTACCATCATAGCTAAAGAAAATAATTAAGTGGCTTGTTTTACGTGGCCCTCCCTGTATATTATCAGATTGAAAGTCGTTGGGCAATCTTTTTCAAGATATCAACTAAGCTTATCACAATGGCATACAAGCTTCTTGTACAAATGTTTTGTGATTACAGAAAAAGAAAAAAATTAACGGGGGAACATCTCTAATCACCGATTTTGATGACACTCTGCTATACAGGTAGTAGTTTTCAAAAGGCAATTCATGGTCCACATTTGAGGGATGAAAATCGTCCTCAAAGATGGAGGTGGTAAATATATTTAGTCTAATATCTCGAAATAGAGAAATAGTGTAAGTTGACGAATTTGTATTTTCCAGCGACAAATTTGAAAAATAAAAAATAATTTTGTGCTTTGTTAATTTGTCGTTGAAAAAAACCAGATTCGCCAACTTACATCATTCCTCTATCTCGAATAATTTTCGAGATATTATTATCCCCATTTTCCAGGGCGATTTTCATCCCTTAAATGTGGAAGATTGCCGATAAAAAAGAAGTACGTGTCAAATATATCTTTTAGTACTGCCATATATCAAAGTTTCATCAATATCGGCGATTATCACTTCAGGATGTTCCCTTGTAAGCTTCGAAGACCTTGCACAGGACCTCTAGGTTTCTTTTTATCGATAAAACGAGTGCGGTACTTGGGAATAACATTAACATTTAAAATCAAAAGAAGAAAATAAATATGCGCATATTGTAAGCCGTAAACATTAAGCAGCTATATGGTACAGAAGAATAATAAGAAATGGTAAATGCACAAGATATTTCTCCCGTGCACAAATCCATCTGCTCAAATTGCATCTGACTGATGACGCATTGAAATTATGTGACGCACTGTAGTTCACCCCTTTACACGCTGAATTAACTTTGTCTGTCCGCCGAACGAAAGTAAATGTCGCGGTAAATCGCGAAAGTCATTTGGCTTAAGAAAGTCAGTGCTTACGAAACGTCGGAATAGATTTTTCCATAAGGACACTGCTTACACCCGAAAGCCTCGATAATAATAATTATGCTCCGGGTCGTAAACGCCTTAGATCTTTGATTTGTCTCTAAAGGGCTTGACAGTAACTCACTAATTGACTGACTAATAATTCTCGATTGACTCGCTGACCAATTTACGACCAACGAGCTGAATGACCTAACTAAATTAATCGAGTCGCTGAGAATCTACATTTTTTTATACCAATTCTACCGGGGGTCGGCGGCAACGTGAACAAATTACTATTTTCTAAATTTTTCAAGTGAAATGTTGATCCATTTTCACCTAACTTTTGTGTACAGATACTCCTGGCTGAAGTAAAAAATGTGATAAATCGAAATGTCGACTTTTTGCGTAATAATAAAAAATTACTACGTTTATTGTTTACCTATACAGTGGATCTAGTTGTTCTAACGACGATTATATGTAAAAAGAACACTTATTATCCTGTGATATTATAGTAAGCTTCTATTCAGACTTCCAAAAGCATTCACAGTTTTCATCAGTGAAGTGCCATTCAACTGCCATTCTGCAAGCCCTAAAATATACACAAGGTGTTCCAGCAAGAGTAGTACAAGCGAGCAGGAGGTGATTCCTCGTGAAAAAATAAGTCGAAAATGTAGAATAAAGTTTTTGAGAATAAAGAAAACCTATTCGATGCACTTGTACTAACTATAAGTTTCGACTTGAGACGGATCTGCTTCTGCCTCTTAACATCGTTATGGATCGAAAGATACTACTGTTACAGCACGATAGTAACAATAACAGGAAACGGATAATAACATTGCTCACGTTTGTAAATACAAGCACCAGCAGAAGCAGATCCGTCAAGCTGAAACTTACAGTCAGTACAAGTGTATCGAATGGATTTTCAAAGTCGTTTGTTTTCTCGAAAACGAAGCTCCATACGCAAAAATCTTACTCTACATTTTCGACTTATTTTTTCACCAGGAATCACCTCTTACCCGTTTGTACTACTGGAACACCCTGTATAAAGAGAACAACGCACAATGAATTCATTACTCTCGCTGACACCAAAAGTGTCGCGTGTGCTTCACAAAACTCGCAGATCGATAACGCAATAAACCAGAACATCGTTGGAATGACTGCAATATTCAAATGTGCCAAAAAAGATATTCCGTATGCTTGCATCTCCTAATATTTGCATATCTGTATGCTTGCATCCCCTCTAGCCTTCCTAAAAGATATTGGACTTTACTAATAACCCCAGGAGATGCATGCGACCTTAAATTTGCAATAAAAAAAAACAGAAAAGAAAGATCCTCTTCGCGATCTTGTCGTTAAATGGTGTCAACTGAAGTCCTAGAAAAATTTCTAAAGCAGAGATTAGGTGTTTTGGTCGTTCAATTTATCGGGAACCTTAAGTTACGACGCGTACTTCTTTCGCAGTTCGCCCAAGGTTCACATGCGTACCTCAAATTTAATATTTATGCAAGGTAGTTAAGTTGAATGAGAAATAAAAAAAAAAAGGAAGCCTAAAGTTAACAAAGGGGGGATGGAGTATCAGCGCATTCGCGTATTATACGCAAATAAAGTACCGTAGAAGTATTACTGAAAAGCTAAAAATAAGATTGAAATGAAAGATGAAAGAGACGAATCGTAGCAAAAAGAAAACAGACAAAGATCATTTTATCGTGGTACGTACACATGAAAGATCGAAAAACTGAGGGTCATGTTTGTCTTAAACTGCAGCAGAAAAGGTGGCCTTGGGCAGTCAAAACTTGGATCTTCTACTTTAATGCGAATGCAAAAGTTACCTCGTCTACAAATCTACAAAGTTCTTCGATCTTCTACGAAGACAGTTTCTGTCAGATTTTGTCAATATTAGATGTTCAGAGCGTCAACAGACTTCTCTGTGACGCAACAACTGTTCTTGGATTATTATGAAATAAAAAATAACTATTGACATACAACAGCTATATTTGATTTGAACCGTTTTTATATCAAACTTAAGATAACTAGATGCTTCAGGTCATCCCATGAGTTCCTGCCAAAAGTGAAAAATATTTTAATGAAAATTCAAGGAAATTCTGTAGCGACGACATAATGATCTTACAAAAAAAAAAGAAGTTGTGAAATGAAAAGGCACTTACGTTTTTTTTTATCAAATTTAAAGGTTGAAAATATTGGTCTAATTTATAAAATTCGACACAAACTCATAGAATGATCTAATAGTTGGGTGAAAAATTTGGGAAA
>NW_017100263.1:28142-35948 GCF_001263275.1 Habropoda laboriosa
TCTTAAAAATATATAATAATTATGTGGTAATGTGTATACATTTTATTAACATTAATTCTAAAATAGTAAAAATAGAAAATTTCTTATTAATTTCATTGTAAAAGTACAATCAACACACTGGTTACTACATCATAAATGTAAATTTGATTAAGCCTTTCCCATATCTATATATTCGGTTTACTTACAATTTCTTAATTAAACAATTTCGAATTGTCACGTTTCCAGGAACGACACAAAAATTGATATTTACCGGACATTGGTACGAGTTGAAGTTTGTTTAAACGAGGAACACTTCATTTTTTAATTAGAGATAGAAGAGCGTGGCAGAAGCTCGAGAAGTCTAACAGTCATTCAAAGGCACTTCAAGAACAAAAAAAAACAAAGTGTAATTATGATGCAAGACGTCATTCGTTCCATGTACGTATGTAGAAATTTTTTTCTCTTTCATGTTTCCACATTTCAAACTTGTACTTCAGACTTTAAATGCAACGTGTGTGACAACTGACAAAAAAAAGAAACCTATTTTCCCTCGATATCGAGATTCGTGAAATTTTGCGAAACACGCATCGAGTATTCTGCAATTTTTCCATCAACGTATCGTCAATTTCGGCTAAACAGGTGAAATAATATTTTCAGACGAAATATCTCATAATGTTTTCGCGAAATATTCTTAACCCGTTAACCGGGGAAGACGAGTTAACTCGTCACTGATTAGCGAATACAATAATTGATTTATCGAGGGATTTATTCTTCTATTACACTGTTATGCCTGTAAAACACATTATAATCACATTTTGCAAGAACCAAGACGAAGCAAGCATTTTTAATTATAAACTAGAGAGATTCAATTTCTGTTCGAGAGATGAGCAAGGTTAACAGGTCAATTGTTCCCTCAGAACTGTGCCGCAACGTTCAAATCTTTTTCTATCCGAAAATATCAAATAGCTACGTCGCCTCGACGAGATAGAGTTTAGCTGACGCAAAAACCTATTTTTACTCGCGTGCATTTAATGTTATTTAACGTGCATTTGACATTAAAAAAAAAGAGAGAGAGAGAGAGAAGAGTATTACGTACACCTGCAATACCGGCGCAGAACCTGGCGTTTCGCGCGTCACATAAGTGTCGCATTTAGGTAAATTATTCTTTTATTAATCGTTATATTTAGTTGAATCTTATTTCAAGCGACGTCAGATCGATAACGTTGCAGCCTTCCAGAATAAAAATTAAAGCGCTCTAAAGTGCAGAAAAAGGAGGAACTCCCACGGAGACGGAAGTTTCCAGATATTTATGGCGCTTTAGGGGAAATTTATCGTATTGAATATTTGAAAAATACAAGCTGGCGTGTATTTTTTTTTTCTTTTTTTAATTCGTTGCATAAAAATCGAAGTTTTTAATAAATAATTCGCTTTTGTGACTGAAGAGTATATTTTTATCGAATAAAACTTGAACATTTTATCACGACTAAAGCAATTCAGTTATTTAAATAAATTATTAGAACAGTTAGAGCTAAGCTAGCATTTTCTTTTCTGCACGCGACGCGCGAAAGAAATTAATAAACTCGTTCCTTCAATTATTTGAAATCATCGCCGTTGCAAATAGTTCAATTCGCGAAGCTGTAAAGATTTAATTAGGCTAAAAAGGTTTAACCTTAATCTTTTTCTTATCACAAGCCCTAATCATTTTGCCACTGCTTCCCACGTTAAAATTTCCATAATAATGGAATACGTAATTTATAATTTATCGTGAACTCTGCTACTCTTTGTTTTTTTTTTATAACGAGCAATCAAGAATAAACAGGGCTGAAAGTCATTTTTAGAAAAGTGAAATAAAAACAGTGAATTCTTGCAGCGGGGTCCGAAGTTTTACTATCGAGATTTTATATTTCAAGCGTCCCGACTAACTCAATAAATGGAAAGAAATGCGTTTTGTCGGTCAATTAGTGCACAGTTCGGTGAGTGTTGCAAAATTGATTTTCAATTCTCTTTGCCGCTGGATGATTATCGTTACGAGGCTATAATTACACGTAAAAGCAGAGATGTTTGTAGTCCAACTATACTTAGAGGAACAAGAAATAATCTGTAGGATAAAAGAGCAGAAAATTCACCGCAAATATCGATTTCTTCTTTTCTCTATCGTGTATTGCAATAATTACTCAATTACCAAAGCAACAATTTTCTAACTTCACCACGGTAGAAGGCAAGTGTATTTCCAATTCTAAAAATTCATTTCTACGTTAGTTTTCAGATTTTAGTATCTTGTAGTTTTAGAATTCGTTAGCTATACGCAAAATTCCTCTTCAATTAATCCGAATTAGCAGGAATTTCCCTGCTCCCTTATCCTTTTCTCTTTCCATTTTGCGTATAATCGCCGAATCCTCGTTAAGCTCTAAGCTTATAATTCGAATAAAGGTATTAAACGATAAAAATCCGAAGATTAATCCGGATTTACTATATTTTTACCACCTACTACACGGTTAATTTAAATTTTCTACATCGACAGGATTTTCTTTCTTTTTTCTCGTATCAGTGAATATCGTTTTAAGATTTCTCCCCGTTTTTTCGTTTATTTCCACTCGACGAATTCGCCAACGCGAATGCTAATTAATTTGATTAATTCATCGGCAACAAGTTCTGTTCCCAAGTTAATCCGGATTAACGGGAGAGCTCGCGATACGTTTTCCTCGTAATTACGCTAACAACAAGGTATACTTGAAAATTGCTCACCAAACATTTGATTGAATATTTTATCGAAGGTAACTTCCTTCTTCTTTTCCAGATATTTGTGCATTACGCTTCTCACACTGCAACAGAAAGAAGTACGCGTGTGTAACGATTATATTCGGATAATTAATTGCTATCTGATTGTATAAATTACAATAGAAATATCTAATGCAATGATCGTTATTTCAATTCCCTTCTACCCTTTCGATAACATCTTCAGTATCAACTTATGTCATGCTCGTAATTATGATTAATAAAATTATAAACATCAATCAGTGGTGTATTGTGATTTTATTTGAGAAAGGAGAATCACCCGAAGGGACGAATGTTTATTTCAAAGAAATACGTTGAAAATGTGAATTTCTTCCATCGTGTTCTCTTCTTTTTCTTTCAATAAAGATATTATATTATATGTATATTTTAGTAAGAAAATTGAAAATATGCAGAACCATTTGTGTGAAATGTGAATTCTCGGTTGTGATAAATTGCGAACGTTTGTCAAAGTCGTTTCATAATAGTGGCCTATGTATTACGCAAAGATAAAAGGTTCGTTCGGTAATACACTGCAAATATAGGGTCGAATTACCTTTGATATTCTTACAGTTTTCAACGTAGTACGCACGATTTGTTACTAGACAGGATTATTCTTATTTTTCGAACAATTCTTCACATTTTCTATTACGAGCCTCTAAATGTATGCAAAACGAAACAAACTTCAGTGGCGAAAAAGTGCTCTGTTATATTCTCAACGATTTGTAATTTAATAATGCACTTCAACGGTGCTTTCTGGACACTTTCTTTATAAACTAAACTGACAGACACAATTTATTGTTATAAAGACACTGTCACGCGAAATTCTAAATGATTAGACAGAACTACTGTATGGAAAAAATTACAGTTGAAATTTTTTCGTCGTTTTATAATCAACAGCATATAAGTTTGTCGTTATTTGGCAAATGAATAACTCTAGAGAGAATAACGTAACTTCTGTTAACCTGTGACTGTGACTATGCTTTATCCCTTGTGCGAGCAACTAAAATGTTCAGGGTTGTTTCAAGCTTCAATGTTTAAAATTTTTTGCACAAATTTAAAAAAAATGTTTAAATGTTTGAAGGAAATATAGAAATGGTTGCCCATGTAACGATAAAATTAAAAACAGAGATATGAACCGAGTAATCAATTTACTTGAAAAAGAAGAGTCATTTAAACATAACGAGGTAACTGGTTTTCGTCAATTAAGTAGTTAATACGTGAGAAAATATTCTGAACTGAACCTAACCTAACCTAAAAATAATGAAATAAATACCTATAAATGTATATCAGTGGCCCCTAAAAAGCTAAATAAGTGTATACCCAATCTGATTACGTTTTCTAATTATAAGAGCTTTGTGCTGTAATAAGTTGTATCTCAGTACCTAAAAATTATGAAATAAATACCTATAAATGTATATCAGCGGCCCCTAAAGAGCTGCAACCCTTCCAGCATAAAATGAAAGTTCCTGTTTTATCGTCGTCGTAATTAAATTTATATACTGGGTGTTCCAGATCTAAACCGACAAACTGCCAACATATCTGGGAGATCAATTTGAGAAACAAATGTTGTATACACCACGAAATATAGACTATCCTCGGTAAATCTTTTTGTACGAGGTTGCATGAAATGGAGGGTGAATTTAGACAGAAAACCTGGTAGCAAAAATCAAATAACGATCTTGCTAATATTCAGGGGATGCGATAAATGAAGGCACGCCTACTTGCGTGCTTAGAGACAAGAGGTGATCATTTTGAACATCAGTATAAATCAGTGTAAAAAACAGTTTGAAATAAATAATTATCATTAAAAGTTCAGTAGCTTGAATGTATCTGATTATTTATTTTACACTACTTTTCCCTTTCATATCTCGAAAACAAAGACGAATCGACCTACAGTGTGTATAACATGTTTCGCTCAAAATAACTTGCCGAACATGTTGGCAAAGTTTGTCGGTTTAGATCTGGAACACCCTGTATATTTACGTAAATGCTCGATATCGGCGATGCCATCGACTTTCTAAACAATTGCCTTTAGTTTTATCAATGATCTAATTTTTTCAATCCATATTGATATTATTTCACTTTTATTGCTACAGTCCCACCACTAGAAATTTTTACAGGAACTTTCATTTTATACTGGAGGGGCTGAAGCCCTTATGGACGAGCCGCCACTGGTTTTAAATGGCACCACATAATTTTTTCCACGCGACATTGTAAGTGGTATCCATACAAATTCAGCGATATCAGACAAAGTTGCTTGTCATCAAGGATTTCCCTTAGAAAATCGATCTTAAATGTAACAAGGCGCCTTATTAATACGTACGCGAAACATTAACGCAATTCGGTAATACTCGGTAATTGAATGTAAGCAGCAAACAGACTTGTCATAGATTTAACCTCTTGTTCACGTAATCGTATTATTATCGAATGCCTAATAAATGCTCCAACTGCATGTCGCCTTCCGCAACACAAAGTTCTGCTCTCCTCGTTAAATTTCGATGCGTAGCAAATATGAACTTTGTAAATCCATAGTTCTGCGCGTGCATGCATATACATATCTGATTACGAAGTTCCTCGATGCTGTTAATGAGAGTTTCATCGAAAGTTTATCGCGAATGAAATTGAAATTTTGAAGAATTACACGTTAATATTCTACTCGTGCATTAACGAGGCACCTTATTAAATTTAAGAATGATTTCCTAAGCAAGTTCTCAGAGAAGAGCAATTTTGTCTGATATCGCTGAATTTTCGTCTCAATGCCACTTTTTCCCTCTTTTTTCACCCTCTACTTGTCTACAACATTCCATCAGGGAAACGAAAACCCCAGGACGCGGCCATCGTACAGTATTTACACGAGCCACTTTAGCTGATTTAATAATAAAATATCAATAAAATAGCATAATAACTAAAAGTAAACAGAATAACAGTATCAATATAACAAAATTGGTAAGAGAAGATCGAATGAACAAGTATGCAAATAGATACGAAAACTGGCTAGATCAATAAACGTCTCCGTGCCATTTAGAATATTGGATGGAAAAAATTACATAGAGTGTGTTCCGTTTTACTAGAAACGGTGAAGTATCAAAGTCAAGTTAATTTTTTTAAATGGCACCCTATATTTTTTTTATTAATAACATGGTAAGTTCTTTGAGACGAATTGAACGAAGTGCCACACGAAGTCATTTCGTTTTATGAAAAATCAGGGAGTCAGGTCAACATGTGGCGCAAGCTTTCGGCCAGCTAAACCCTGCCCGACTGTGCTACTAATACAAATTCTCCGCGGTTTTACAACTTTCCATAAAACGAAATGACTTAATGTGCCACTTCGTTCAATTCGTCTCAACAAACGCTACAATATTAAGAACAGAAAAATACAGAGGTTCCATTTAAAAAAAAAATTAATTTGGCTATATCTCCTCCACTACTACAGCTACAGAAAAATTATTTATACCACCTAATGTCCTCCTATATACCCAACAAATTTTGTAAGAGCATTTTTTTGATAATTTCAATCTCTCCTGAGATATTCCACCGTTTCCAGTTAAACTGAACACCCTGTATATGGAGCCACTTGAAAAAGTGAAAGTAACCGTGATTTCTTATCGAATAAACGGTGTTTCGGTCATTTTCATTGCTGCAATTTGTTGCTGATTGAGTGCCGACTAATTTCCCTTTGCAACTTTGTTTCTCGAGCGCCTGAAGAACGATGGCGACCATGAACACCCTGTATAGTTTATGCGGAACAAGTGTGTGCTACTTTCAGATCATCCCAAATGTATAACCTGAGATATTCCACCGTTTCCAGTTAAACTGAACACCCTGTATATGAAGCCACTTAAAAAAGTGAAAGTAACCGTGATTTCTTATCGAATAAACGGTGTTTCGGTCATTTTCATTGCTGCAATTTGTTGCTAATTGAGTGCCGACTAATTTCCCTTTGCAACTTTGTTTCTCGAGCGCCTGAAGAACGATGGCGACCACGAACACCCTGTATAGTTTATGCGGAACAAGTGTGTGCTACTTTCAGATCATCCCAAATGTATAAATTCTTGGCAACATTGTCAGCTTACAGTTGTGCATATGTATCAATTTAGTACATAAACGCGCAAGCGTGGCTATCTGCATGTTGCACACTGGTGTAATCATTTTATTATCACATTTATTCGAAATTCTTGATTAAATTAAGATCGATGGTTTATTTGTATAGAAATTGTAAAAGAAGAAAAATTTAATTATATTTTAAACGAAAAAGTCCATCTTTAAGGATGCTGAACTAATCTGGTACGTTTGTGCGTCACAGCGATAACGGTTAAAGCCTGATTCACACTAACGGTCAAAGGTACGGTCAGATAACGATTGGTCACAATCTAGGATTTTACCAAGGCATTCACACTCAACGATTAGAAACAATCAAGTCCTGTCGCAGTCACTTTTATTTCTGTTCGTTCGTTCGAGGAATAATTCTATCAAATATTCGTCATCCATGCTTCTTTTCGACTGTTCTCAGCAGACGATCAAGTCAAATTCTAGCAAACCGACTTCATGGTTAACAGATTTTCATTTGACCTAACCGAATGGCGTACTGTTAATACTCTCACTAGATTACGCGTGAGCGATGCTGACCGTACCGTGACCAATAGTGTGAATCAGGCTTAACTTTCGCGACGATTAAACGACGCCGACTTCACCGGGTTTAATTGGGTGAACACGTTTTGCGAATTGAATATATCGGACTGTATTTTTGGGTGTAATAAGTAGCACACTTTTGTTTACGAGACTATGTATATTTTTACAGAGTGTAATGTATGAGTGCGTCTGTACGTTGTTGATGGCGTACCGTCGATGTAAACTTAAGGGGGTACACTACCTTGAGGCGTCTAAAAATAAGCAAAGTTTGGAAATTTCTTTCATAGGGTACTAAACGAGAAGTTTCAATTTTTGTCAGAGGATGGAAGTGTAACTTTCAGCTCCCTTCTCCAATTTTTAAAAAGTAAAAATGTTACAAAATGGAGGAGTTATTTGCTAATTGCGAAATCTCTTCTGTTCAAA
>NW_017100263.1:36109-64504 GCF_001263275.1 Habropoda laboriosa
TCTTACCAAAACGTTTCTAAGAAATTAAATAATTGAGATATTGAAAAAGTCTTACGCAACATTGTAGGTAATACATTTTTATTTATAAATCAAGAAGAATTTTCTATTTCAGAAGTTCGAATTCTTGCCGGCGATAGCGGACAGTAATTGATGTTCTAGCAGAACAAGTTTCGCAAATAACTCTTCCATTTTGTAATATTTTTACTTTTTAAAAATTGGAGAAGAATGACGAAAGTTACATCCTCTGCAAAAATTGAAACTTCTCATTTGATAGTTACCTATGAAAAAAATTCCCAAACTTTCCGTTTTTTTAGATGCATCAGGGTAGTGTACTTCCTTAATGTGACAATAAAATTGTGTCGACAAATAAAGTTGAAATTATTTGCAATATAATCAGGCTTACACACTGTGTGGGAGGCAACAATTAGAAAACAAGCAACTTTTGTCTAAAGAAGTGTTTTCTTACCGCGCTCAAGAGTGCATCTTTTATTTTGCAATTAAGTATTAAAGATTCTTTATAAAGTGCCACACAGTTGTTCTCAAATCATGTTTCTAACAGGTTCTGGACCCAGAACTCGCGTAAAGGAAAGAAATAAAGAAAAAGTGCGGAAGTATAAGAACACGTGGTCAAGTGAGGTTAGGAACCTTTGTCTGCACACGTGGGGCGACATAGACGCACCAAAACAATATCTAAATACGTGCGTTACGTTTCATTTGTCTTCATTATTATTAAAAAATATCGCGTTTAATTTTTCATCGCGAAAAATAGTACATTGGCTGGCTACGAAAAATAACATGTATTTCGTCTTCCGCTGCGAAAACTAACAGGTTCGAGTGATTTTCCACGAAAGAAGCGACAAAAAGAAGCACACTGTTGGACCATTGTAAGTTAAATATTATCGAATCTGATTTAATTTTTAACTTCAATCAGAATTTTGTTCTGATCCGATCATAATATACAGAATTGCCCGCTTAATTGACGCAGGCTCGGTTCGCGTCACGACTGTTATCGAAGGAGGGAAGTGTTCTGGAAATTACCGGCCGTTATCTCTCTTCGGTTCATTCGCTTCGTATCGGAGAGAAGGGTGAGAAACATTTTCATACTTTTTTCGTTTTGTAGATTAGACAGAGTTATTATTTATTGAACAACTTTATTAAAATGCATTTCAACTATTTAAACTAACTACACTTCGAAACGTGTTACTTATCGCCATAAAATCCAAAATATGCTATTCTTTATGGCGAAAGGGTACAATGTATTAGTTTTCGCGGCAGAAGACCAAACGTGCTGATATTCGTACGGAACGATGAAATGTGCTTCTTTACGTGGCAAACTGACACGTGCTGTTCTTCGCGAGACAAATGAAACGTGCTACTTTTCGTAACGCACGTCGACGTGAATTCTGTGGGCATGAAAATGTTGTCAAAGGACAATTACGGTACTTGGAGGATGCAAGCGGAGGCGTTATTGACTAAAAATGACGCGTGGGGGTATACGTGAAAGGCGAAAAGATGGAACCTGAAGTCCTTGAAATGGGTGCGGCGTCGAGAGCGGTCCGAGAGGCATAGATAACGGGTGAGAAAAAAGCCAAGTTAGATGGAATTTTGTCGATCAATCCATCAGAGCTGAAGCAGACTAGAGGAAGCGAAACGACAGGAGAGGTGTGGTTGAAGTTGGAATCTATTTATGCGTCAAAGGGACCAGCGGGGAAAGCTACCCTGTTGAAACAACTAACACTGCGTCGCATGAAATGTGACAGTGATGTTGGAAATCACGTGTACGTCATGAATCTTTCTCGAATCTGAAGATTCTCTTTGAAACGACCGATTTGTTCATACAGAAAGCCTAATCAGGAATTCATTTTTGATCTTCCATTTAAAATAAAGGTTTCGGTCGGTAAAGAAGTGCTAATTATCAGGTTGCAATCAGTTTTGATCTTCGATTTAAAATAGGGTTTCAGTCGGTAAAGAAGTGCTAATTAGTTGGTATAATGGTTTGTGATATTCATTATGTAAATGACGATAAGTATAAGTACACACTGGTGTTCGTCAGTATTAGGACCATATTTTTATGAGAACACCTTAAATAGAAATAGATATTTAGAAGTTTTATCGCATATACTTATTGCACCACGAAATTCCAAATTGAATTATTTCTGAATCTCAGTACTTTAACATATTCGCAGCCGCTGACGTGAATTCGCGTCATTTATGATCCTTTTCCTGGTTGTCGCTGACGTGAACTCTCGTCATTTCAAATTCTGTTTTTGGCTGTCGTTGACGTGACTTTATGTCATTTCGTAAGCTTTTTTTGGTTGCCGCTGAGTTATCACATTTTATGGTTTGAAGTATTTTATTTCCTCGAAAACAAATTTTATTATTTTCATCCTAGCCCTAATGACACAAGTCAATACCGCGACAATCTGCTTCCGAGTTTCTTTATTTCAGCCGTTTTTCGGTATTAGAAAAGTGAAAAAATTGTTGGCTGCGAATGTGCCGATAATTTTGTAACGATCGTTTAGGTTCATATCACATTCAACGAACGTCCTGATATTTATGAACGGGAGTGTACACGGTTCTACTCATAATCATGGGCAAAACATGAGGTATGAACACGTCAGTACATTGACAATTTAGTCAGAATGCTGGTAATATACGTAGGAGCACGCAGAAGAATTTATAATACGGAATAAACTTGTAACGTAACTTTATCCATTTCAGTTTGATAGCAAGTATACTATATCTTCGTTATAATCGCGTTTCTTTAATCAGAAGTTATTTGCTTCGCGAGGATAAAAATTGTAAGCGTGTAAGGCAGCGTTATAACGAAAGTTTCGAAGATATTACATTAGTTTCTTTGTGCTTCGTTGCATAATTGGATTAGATTTCTTGGCAATTACCTTTAAATGAAAGTAGTTACAAGAGAAGAGGATTATAAACGCATTACTGTCGTATAAACACGATTCAAAGCACACCACACACATGTCGCAAAGTTTTCCCTCATGCTAAGAATTTATGACAAGTATTATCTATAGTTAACTACCGTATACGCGAAATCCGTTTGTAAACATTTCTGTACGGAACTTAGGCTTTCTTAATATTACGATAATTTGTTCTAAAAGTTGCACAACATTCAAACCAAGTTTTGTTTGTTTGTAAGTATAACATTTATTCTTACTGTATCTATCGATTCGTGACTTATCGTGAACTTCTATACTGTAATGTGTAAGTTTTATTTATTTTCAGTTTAACAGCCATGAAATGAATTGGTTTGCACTACTCTGTATTACCTTACTCAAAATATAAAAATACAGAACACAAAATATATTTCATTTCTCTCTCATTCTCTCCCTTTTCTTTCTACCTTCCTTAGCCATTTTGCTATTTCTTTACTGTATCTGCCGCTGACAATTTTTTATACGTAATCTGTGACAACGCATACGCATTGAATGATGATGATTGCACTTAAAAACTCTCATTACACGTCGTTTTGTGCGGGGATTTCCCCAATTCTCGGACCGTGTTGTGCGGGGATTTCCCCAATTCTCGAATCGTGTCAGAGCGAAACTGTGCTGTAGGAGTACCGCGTTACACGGGGAATACCTGTCCTAAGCAGAGGTGAGAAGATGGCTAGCGAGATGGCACAGAGGCAGGAGGGGTATTCCACCTTTGACGCTGTCGAAGCCGCCACCTTAATCCTTTCGTTACTAACGGTGACTACAGTTACTCATCGTCCAGCGCTCGCTATGTACTAACGGTGACTACAGTCACCTATCGTTAAGAGCTCGCTGTGTAATAACGGTGATTACAGTCACATATGGTCGCGCTATATTCTACCGGTACATATAATCACCCATAGCATAGCTTTACATCTCCAGACTTTTATATGTGAAAATAACGAAAAGAATAATGCTCACATCTTGACTGCCTCGTACCGCGACCAACACTGCCGCAGCGAAAGGGTTAAAGTGTTTGGCGGTCCATGCCAACATAGTACGGTAGAGTTCCGATTAACCGGTAGATTTGCCCCGACTATTCTTCGACAATCGTTGCGAATCATATTTCGCACAAAGAAGTCACGGTTACATGCATCCAGCAGTGACGTCAATAGTAAACTGTTCACGAACAAACTGAAGAAATTCATGTGTTTCACAATGCGTGTACTGTGTATAGATACAGAAGAAAGCAAATGTCGGCATTCGGCATTATTCAAGAAAGAAACAAATATCAAATGAGAGTCAAGGGAGCGAGATTTCGTGGCCACAAGATAACAAACGAACGTGAAAACCGAAGGAAGGGTGTGAACCCGGAAGCGCGCTCCGAGCAGGAGACGTTAGGAGATCATAGAGCGAAACGGATGTGTAGCAATCTCCATATAACAAAGACCTTTTTATAGAAAGGAAATGAATTTGGAAATCATTTATTAGGTTGGTAAGAAATTAACGTCGGTTTTCGAGTTTTCAAACTTTGACGCTTAGTTTTGAGATAACAATTACTTCGTTCTATTTATATTGCTCTACATGCTGGTAGGTACGCTTTCGTTTTTACTGTTAATTTGTGTTCACTTCAGACTATTCACTTCAAGATGGACAGGAAGCAAATTTGATTATTTTCCTTAGACGAGTATGAACTAGGTCATAAAGTTGCGGGAACGACTCGTAATATTAACGATGCACTTGGACAAGATACCGTGAATGACCGCATATGCATAAAAAATTGCAACGATTAAATTCGACACTGACCAATTGCAAGGGCCCAATTCTTTTACACGACAACGCTCAACCTCACATCGCACAACGAACTGGACTATGAATCTCTTCCTCATCCAGTATATTCCCCGGATCTATCACTTTTTGAAACACCTCGACCACTATTTGTAAGAGAAGATCTTCACCAACCAAGCTGCTGCTGAAAATGCGTTCAAAGAATTCATCAATTCTAGAACATCGGAATTTTACGCTACTGGAATTAAAAAAACTTAATTCTTGTTGACAAAAATGTGTAGATTTCGATGGATCTTATTCTGATTAAAAAAGTTTATTCTAAGTCCGGATCTATGGATTTAAAGATAAAGTTTAAAAACCGACATTAATTTCTTACTAATCTAATAACTTCCTGGAAATATCCATGGCCATTTTTTCTTTATTATTATCACTTCCAAGTATTTTCTTCGTTATTATCACTTCATAGGTGTAGTCCAATCATCCGGCATATTTGATTATCCGGCACTACCTTGGTCTCCAGTATGCCGGACCTTGGTCTCCAGTATAAATTTCTATATATGCAGTGGACACATTTCAAGACGTAGGATGCGCTCTGAAACTACGTTTACGCCAGTGTTTCGAAGTTCATCGCTCTATCCCATTCAATTTCGACGAGTCTGGTTCTCTCTCTTCGTCATGCGATGCTACATGACCTGATTAGCAGATGTGACCGTTTTTGGTCAATAACAAAAATACACGTGCCCTGTCTCTATGATTGTGTAAGAGAAGATGAGCCTATTACACCATAACCAATCAGACCTGCATTTCTTACGTTAGTCAATTTCTCATCTCTGCATAGTACTAATGTCATGGTGCGACAGGCTTTGCGAGTGGACACCATAAATCTGGCGGGTTCAATATCATCACTGTCAGTTGGGTGTCCCTTTAAACTTCGTCGCGCGTTCGAGGGTAGGAAACGAGAAGGAAGAATAAATCGCGGACCAAGACGGAGGTCTTTCACTTCCGGGCTCAATTTCCTCGATTAATGCGGACACGCTTCCACACTTTTTCTATTGTACTATGCAGACCTTTGCGAAGTTCTGTTTGAAAGTGTACTTGTCCAATATCAATACGAGGTTTTCTTTCGTTTTATCAAAATTAAGCAGAGAACTGAGAAATCCTAAAAAAACGGAAATTACACGTCTTACGTAGAAACTTTTTCTGAATTTCTTTAAAAATTTACATTGCAATGCTGAATTATTTTATAAAGCATCCCGAAATTTTAGAGAATCCCGACAATCTCGAATCACGAGATACTTTCGGGAACCCGACCCGACCCGACATTTTCGAGTTCTCGCACACCCCTGATTTTAACACATACAAGCAGTAAACGAAAATTCGGAACTCAAAAATGACCCTTTGCAATCGTGCCGTAAACTGATCCCAAGGGGCCCTTGAATGTCTGAAGGCCAGAGCTTGGAAGGACATAGTTAAAACCCTCTTCCTTACGGTGTTCGTTCGTTTACAAGAGAACTTCGGTACCTCGAAAATTCTGATTTTTCTAAAAATTTCAGATTTGTAAGGGACCTCAATAGAAGTATCAGGTGATTTCTTTTTTTTTTTGTTACTTTTTGGTTCTTCAAGATGTAAACACACCTGTTGCGTCACGTATACCGTAATTCTTTCACGAATTTCATGGGGTCGTAAATTACGCTTACAATCGTTCGCGACGTCGTATTAGATAAAAATATTTTAACAAATGTCCAGGGAAATACTATAGAGAAAAGTTACGGAATAAGAAAAGGCGTTTACGTTTTTTTTAAAATCAAGTTTAAAGATCTGTTGGAAATATTGATCTAAATTATAAAATTCGACACGAACTTATGGCATGGCCTAATATTTAAGCAGCTCTTCATTAATATGTACAACAATTTGCCATTAGTACAGTGTTTTCTTCTCTGTAGATTTAAATATCAGCTTGCATTTTTTAGATAACGCAAAATTCGACTTGCTAGTTGAAAGAAGTAGCTTTGTCTCTCTGCATATTACAAATGAACAAACTTTTATTCAGAATAACTCGCGATAATTTTATTTAAATAATATTCTGTAATTATTTACATAACCTTGTATTAATAATTTTACAAGTAATATGCTTCACGAAATAAGATAAATTAAGAATGTCTTTTTCAAATTGCAGATAGTTACGACTAACGGTAATTTATTTACAATTAAAATTACCATGAATATTTATCTACTTCTAACTGAATTATTCATTAAAATATTATTTAATAAAATGAAATTTACCTTTCAAAGGAAACAAAGTAACAGTGCGTTATAAATTATTTATACATTTGCTCATAATTAATATAAGATGCATGTGTGATAATAAAAAGTATGCAATAACAAAATGAATATTCATTAATTCAGGAAAAAGTTTAATTCTAATTTGATTTATAATAGTATGTACTGTATTTCACAGAAGATTTTACGTTTGTTACAATAAAAGCAGAGCATATTTCCACATAATTTTCAAACTATTAGATTGAATCAGAATTGAATTGAAAGCCTTGTATCTAACTGTATCAACTTAGTTTTAATTAAAATTTTAGCGATTGCAAAACTTTTTACCCATATATCCTTTTGTTCCCATGTAAACAACTGCTTTTATGAAATAAGATTAAAGTTACAGCACAAATCAGAGGAACTATTGCACGAAAGTGCTCTCGAGTACTCATTTTTAATATCGAAATGATCAGCGTAAATAATGTCCTCTTTGTGAAAGCTATTCGAAGTCCCGTCATCACGATCTGTTCTTAAATTTTTACAGTAACCATGAAAAATCTAACGCTAAAATTAAAATACGTAATTCCTTTTTTAAATCTAAGATTTAGTCCCGTTTCCTCTGCAAAGATATACCATTCGAAACTTTAACTAAAATGAACTAATTGAAAGATCAGATGGTGTATTTATAAAAAATCAGATCATGTAACATGTTACATTCAATTGTTACGCGTGAATTGTGTTACCATTCTACGAATGCCAAAGGGAATATACGCTTTCCGGCACAAACGTTGATCGATATTCCACATCGATTATAATGTGCCAATGTTTACACTGCCGATGTTATTTTCGACCCGTAAAACACGGACATTACGAAGGTACGCCGTGAAAATAAGTCGACTCGATAGGCAGGCTTCCTTTTTGCTGGCAACTTGCCAACTACAGAACGATGATATCGTACTCGTGCATGAACTAGGATAAGAAAGCAACCTATGATGTACACAAAAAGTCCTTCATAAGACGAAAATTAATTCTGACGAATTTTCGACAGCACTATATTTGTCAACGATTTTCAATCAATTTACTTCCGACTTCTTTAACGAGGTTTCAGGGATTTCAGGCGTTTCAAATTTTTACATATCAATCTCTCTTACATGTATAATATACAGGGTGGTCCGCCTAACGTGACCCAACTCAATTATTTTCATTACTAGCAGACTGATCGAAATTCTTTTTTCGTACAAGTTACGGTTTCGAAAGATCTTCGAGGTAATGACCTTAGTTTCTTTTTTTTTAACATTCCTCGCGTAATTTTTCACTGCATAGTGACTCACGTCGGTCTCTCACGTCGATTTTAATTCATGTAATGGAAGGGTAGGGCGAGAGCGTCAGTTGCTTCTAAAAAATAAGCGAATTCCGATTTTGTCGATCTGTGGGATTAACACGTGATGAAGCTTAAATAAGTTTTCCAAGTCACTTTCAATTTTTTGTTATAATTTTTGATGAATGAAAAATATGTATTATATTAGGATCGTTGAATTCGTCTCAATACCTGCTAACTAATAGATAAAAAAAAAAAATCTAAGGTCATCACCTCGAAGATCCTTTGAAACCGTATCCCCTGACGCCAAAAAATTTCGATCGGTCCACTAATAACGAAAATAACTGTCGGACCACCCTGTTACCTACATTCATTGTCAGTGAAAAAAGTCTCCGTACAACCTCACTAGAATTTATTTAGCGTGGTATAATTTTAACAGTGAAAGTAGTAAATAAATGATACTTAAAAACATAATATTTATTATCAATACAAAGAAAACTAATTAAACAGATTTTTTCCACTATGGGAAATATATTTCGATTAGCGTCTTTTCTACTTCCTTGTAAATAAGGAACTAACTGGTTCATCTCGTTTCTATTACATTATTTTCTCCCCTTAGTTTAATTGTTAACAAACGAATGTAAATCATTCTTCTTTGTATACTAATAGTCAATGTTACGTTTCTAAATAAGATAACGTAAATATTATTCATTTACTACCTTCTCCGTTGAAATTATACAACGCTAAATATATTCTAACGAGGCGTAAGTACTTGTTCACACTGTCCTGTACTTCTTGTCACGTGCAGAATATGCAAGTATCTCATGTTTTTCCCGCTGAACTTTGTCGGTACGTTCTATGGGTATGAATAAGAAAAGAATGTTATATAAACCTAAGTTTTTCGAAGCATTATTAAAAAGTTACAACAAAAATATGGACTTGCGGTTACTATGATACAAGATAAGAACGGCAGTGCCAGAAGTTACATTCAACACTTTTAACGACCACAGATAGTAAACACAACTTGTATAAAAAGAGTAGATGTATTGGGTCGTTTGGAAAGTTCTATCGGATTTCGTCGTCTGAATTCAAATAATCACAACTCCGCCAAAAACAACCATTACGATCGATACACCTTGCCAATGTGTCCAAAATTTATTTATGTCATCTACATAAAAACTACGTGGTCTGGAATCAACAAAGTCCACGAAGATCTGTTCCGCGTCGCGTTCATATCGAAATGCTTTTTCCCTGATAAAATGGTCAGAATGTTTGAACAGATGATAATCTGTTGGCGAAATGTTCAGAGAATAGGGTGACAAAACCCTGTTTTTATCATTATACACGTCGGTGAGTGCAAAAATTTCGCAAAAGAAATGTATCATAGCAATCGAAGCGAAGCGGAAAATCGAGAGACATCGTAATTCAATAAAACGAGGAAAACTCGTTCCGTAGAATGCAAGAGTATCTTTGGTAAACAATTTTGCACGGTTTCACGAAACAATCAAATTTTTAATAACGTTGTTTGCACTTGCAAAGGCCAACCACATTTCACGCGATAGAAGTTAAGTGCGACTCAAGGATAGAAATATTTCGGTGGCTATAAAACTTGAGCAGCATTGTTCAATGTTTTTAAACGATTACAGGCGTAACCATGTTTCTTCAAACTTTATGGTTAATAAATTGGTGCCTGACGTTTCAAACGAACGCGTGTTTGTTCGTTGGTTATTAAAAGGACCGTGCAAATTAGAAAACATTTTATTTGACAAATGAAAAGATCTTTTTAACTCTATACTAAATAATAACGAACGTTCCGAAACAGAGGGATCAAACGCGACTAAAATGTGCTTTACCATATACCTGACACCCTGCTGTAAGTGACTTCACCTCACCATCCCCCCAGGAAAAACCCAGGGGGGCGTAATAATTTCATTTTAATTACTTTCCAGACACACCACGTATACACCGAAACGCTAGTAATATCGCGTTATATGTATGCGTATACACCGCACCATTTACTCAACACAACACGACCGCTTCTTGAACACTGCTTTATTGTGTGAGAATTTATTATTAAGCTGTCCATTAACTACTACCATTATTGTACTAATAATAATCTAATATTATGCAGTATATAATACATTACGCTAAAACAATATGCGCGTGTCTAACAAAGGAGGTTTCAATTAGTTTAAAGAAAACAACGGTTCGAAGTTATGTATAGTATTCTACCTTCTAATAACCGAAATGAGTGCCATTCGCTCGGAAAATTTGTATGAAAATGCGTCCAAAAGACATTTTGTCGTAATTGTTTTTATTTTTTTGACACATATAACGTTGCAACACTTGCGTCGTGTGGATATCGAGGGACGATAGTTACCGGCGCGTGGTTGCTGCCTACAAGTAGTAATTCAACGATCTAATCCACGCGAAAACTTTAACGGCAATATTTACAACAAAAAGCAGGACATTTGTGATATTTGATTTTCTTCACTTTGTTCTATAAAATGTACAGCAAATGAAAAGGAAATTAACGTTACTCCTCCGTGGACAATCTGGGTCATTAATGACCCAAGCGAAATTTCACTTTATCGAGAAAAGTGACTTAAAATGTGGTATGAATTTTGATAAATATCTCAGAATTTTTTCACATTTTTTTTTAAACCTAGAACAGTAAAAAAATTGTCTACCGGGTGTAAAAAAAAATGTTCGCCTGTGGAGGGTTAATTTTCAATATTGAAAATAAAATTCGACAAATCTCTGTCGATCTAAAAATGTAAGATTCATCTTTATAAACCGTGGCCATTTCTATTTTCACGCTCTGTATATTCCGCTTGTTAAATTTCGTACAGTTTCAGAATATTATGACAAGGCTCCCTTCCTCTCGACGTATTGCCTCCTCTATTTCCGCTAACAAAATGACGTAGCTGCTCGGTGTAGATGCGTAAAAGCAGCACGCCGTTAAGAATTCGATAAAATTGATCGAATCATTTAATACGCGGTCGTAATAAATCATAGCCGTTATCACGAAATAAACAAATTTCTTTTTCTTTCGTAACATTTATATTGTTGTCTTTTATATTAGTTCTTTGATTTAACGAAGTTTCCTTCGAATAGATTGTACAGTATAATTATACACCAATTTATCTTCTCAGCACTGATTTTGACAGAAAAGGTTAATAGAAGTCACACTCAGGTTAATAGAAGAAAAATAAATAGTACACGTTCGTTGTATTATTAATATTTTCGAAATAAACCGTTTAAGTATCAACGCATTGCCAAGAGACACGGATAAAAAGAGTACGTATTCCCTGAAAAACAATGAATAAAACATGAGGAAACTGTTTATTTGAATTAATAATTAATTGGAACGCAAACTAGACAGGCGACTCGATGCACGTTTTATCAGCCGCAAATTGTTGCTGCAGAAAAGTAGAGCGAAGACTTTGAGAATATTTGTAGGTCGTGATCTAAATTTACGGCGTTTCTTTTTTATTCGAAACCTTCGGGCCGGCACGCGCTTACGAAATCGCACTATTTAAGGGGGATGAATTTAAATATTTAGTAAACGTCAGAAGCGATTCCAGCAGTAGAACCGATACTGGTTTTCGTTCGGCACAACGTTTCGGCGAGCCGAGAGAATTGTTTTGATTGTTGGCGGCGGCACGTGATCAGCCATGTTTATACACCAGTGGAACAGCTAAACGATTTCTGCCCGATGTCGCGATTAAACTTATCGCTGTTGGATTAATTCCTCTCGCTTGTGAATTTTTTATCCTACTTTACAAATACAATGCTGGGTATGAAGTATGAGTCGAAAGACGTACAAGTGTTGCAAAGGGTAATTTTGAAAATTGAAAAAAAGTTTCATTGTAACGCCTTAACCTATAACGTGGCAAAGATTTTGGTCAAGATGTGAGAGAAATAGTTATATTAGTAAGAAAAATTCATTGTAACCCTAACTTTCGTTTTAATTCGTAAGACTGAGGATTACTAAATGTAATTAACTTGTAACAGATTAGCTTTCGTTACCTGACACGGTACTAGAACAGAAAATGGCTGACGCTTAGATGCATAGTCAGAAAAGAAATCATATGTTAAGGGGTCAATCATGTGCAGGCAATCTGAGTGATTGACGACCCAACAGAAATTTCACTCTTGTGTTTCTCCGAAACGAATTTCTATATTTATTGAAAGAAGTTTTAAACATTTGACTTAACGAAGAATTGTATAATGTAGTAGAGACTTTGACAAGTAGCCCACAATTTCTTCAGATGTTTTGAAAGCCCAGAATTAGACTTGGACATAAACGACCAAGTTTGCCTGCGGAGTGTGAAGAAAAATGTTTGCCTACGGAGGGTGAAGATCGACGTGTACAAAAGTATCGGGGCAAGAGCAGTTCACGGCATAAATTACAAATGGTTTTCTCCCTGTTGGAAGCTGCAATTACATTTAACACTTTGTTGCTATATCCTTCGCAGCAATTACCGCAGATATGCAAAAGAAGTTAGCGGCGGAAGCGTGCACAGTCGCCATTGAAAGAAGGCTGAAAAGGAAACATCTTACCGATTAGTCAATATAAAAGAAAAAATTCTATCCTGGGATGGCATCCTGCTGGGGATTGTCAACCCACGTGCTATGTAAACTAACTTAGTATAGAAGAATTTATCTAATGTCCATTGGACAAATTGTAAAGTCATAATTACAAAATTTAAAAACAGCAATTACTGCAGCACATCTTCAAGGCGTTGTGAAATGTAACAATTTTCTCTTATCATTCTCTGGTGGTCAGATATTTTTGTGTGCGTATTACTGTCACTTTTACAAATAAAAATAAATTTTTATACAGTTAGTTCGTTGAAAATTCCAGCCTCAAGGGCCAAGGAACGGACTTGGTGTACATTAAATCTAATCTTCTACTCATACTTCCACTCCTATCGCACCTTATTACACGTATTATATTCGAATCTTCTCCCATCCTCTTTATCCTATCTACACCTACATACATCTTTATCCTATTTACACCAACCTCCTCATTCCTTTACTTTATTTAATTTGCTCTTCACTGTCCTCAGCCAATTGACTACCGTCTCCTTTACCCTTCCCCCCAACATCAGTGTGCAACATCCTCTTTCCATTCCATAGCAATCCTCCAGCATGTGTTTTAACGTCCCCTCTCCATTAACCATCACTCCAGATTTACATTTTTATACAAACTGCGTATAATTTCTCAGCTGAATGCACTTTAATCTGAAGTACATTAATCAAGGCATAGGTATACCCATACGAATTATAATTGGTAACTAATTAAATATGTAAAATGTGTCGTGTATGGACGAGGAGGGACAATAAAGTTTCGAGAATAATTTTATTCCATCAAAGTGATAACTATGTGTAGCAAGATCCCCCTCCACCTCTATACGAAAGATTGCCACTCGTTTTAGTCATTGTGTAAATTGATTCACGTAAAGACGTTTTCACTTGAAATTCGATTCTGCATCCTGCATATTCAGCCATTCTAGCGAAAGGGTTTTTAAATTCAAAATCGATCACAATGTTGCAGCACCCTACCGTATTCGTCTCATTTGCCATCCTGCGATTTTTATTTGTTTCCTCGAGTAAAAGGAGCCGAGCGAAGAACGGACTTTCAGCTTCTGAAATGCGACGTAACGTAACGCAGACGTTAAAAGAGATACTAAAAATGTAGCGATCAATAGATCCGACAGTAGAATGCACGTGTAAAGTCTCAAAGGAATTACTTTGAAGATGATGGCCTCACATCTGTTCGATTTTCGAAATATGTTTAAATAAATTACTCTCGAAACTTTATTGTCATTCCCCGTACACTTGAACGGAGCATTCTTTAGCTTGAGCATGAACGTAAGAACGAAACATTATAATATTAGGTCTATGCAAAAGTTCTCATCGTACTTTTGCGAAGAATGTGTATTTATTTTTTATTGTATTTATAATTAGACGTTTTTATTGGATTATGGGAGTTATGCGCAAGTCTCTCCATGTTTCGGGCCATTCCTTATGCTTCACAAAAAAATGTGTTAAACAAAAGTTGAACTATATTCAAGTCTGCGTAACTTTCGTATGAATGTTATCTTTCGATTTTTAAATCGAACTATAGTATTTTTCAAATATTGTTTACTACAACAACCAGACACATATTCCAAAAACAAAACAAAACAAAAAACATCCAAGTAGCGTATAAAAATTCAACACAAGTTGTGTAACGTTCAATTACAGTAAGTGTTCGAATTGCAATCCATTTTCTTCTACACATAGCTCCGATCGATCAAGCAAATTTGTATTTGTTGCCGCTATGAAGCTCTCACGACGAACTTCTTTACATGCTGTGAGGATTTTCCGCTTCAAATGTTCTATGCTTTGAATTGGAATGGCATAGACTATTTGTAAATGACACGGAAAAAAATTCCAACGAAGACAGGTTGGGGGAACAGGGTGGTCAGGACATGTGTCCGTAAATGTCCAACCAATGTTCTCCGAATTTTCTGTTTAAATAATCACGAATAATCGGAGCATTACGAGGTGGACACCCCCGTCTTGTTGGAAATAAATACGTAGCCCAACGTTATTTTGACGCACTTATAATAACACTGAAAATTCAGAACGAAGGAAGTTTAAGTAGAGTTCAGACGTTAAATTTTATTCATAAATTTGACGTCCAATTAAATGGCCGTGTATTCATCCGCATCAAACGTTAACTTCGATTTGAAAATTATTAATCGATCAATAACACTGTTATTCGTAAATTTATATTCATCTATCCACAGAATGTTATTTAATATTTCGGAATTATTTTCGCGAGCATCAGCCAGTCGTGCTATAAAATTTAAACGACGTGGTCCATCTGTAATGCGCAAATGTTGCAGTTTATTCATTTTATAAGGAAGGTAATCATCCTTCTTCGTAATTCTATTAATAGAACTGCGAGATAATCCAGTATCAGCAGCAACAGCACGGATGAAAGTGAATGGATTTTCTTCGAAATGTATTGAAACCATAAGAGCATTGTCATCGAATGTAATTGGATTTTGTTTGTTTCTTTTTTCGTTTCTAAGATATGTATCTACGAGTTGTTAGATTTTTTTCAATTTTATAAAACACTTTCTTGATATCTCGTAGCATGTTTGCACTCACCAAGTGTAAACAACATATCAACTTTTTCACTATTCGAATACATTCTGATTCATCTAACGACATACAAAGACTGTATACATCAGAACAGTTTTAAAGCATCGTGAGAGACGCAGTTGTTTACCGACACTCGGTAACGCGAATCTTTTGTTCTCCTAGTGCAGTATGAAGCAAAAATTTACATTGTATCTCGAGCAATCGCCTTGATACAACTTGTGTTGCATTTTTATACGCTTTTCGTGTGTTTCTTTCTGTAACATGCGTATGGTTGTCAAATTTGTTACGATTCTAAAAAAATATTTAAAACATACTAAGGTTTCCTTTAAAAATCAAAAGTTAGCATTCATATCTCCCAAAAAAATTTGGATTTACGAAAGTTACGCAGGCTTAAATACAGTTCAACTTTTGTTTAACTCAATTTTTTGCAAAGTGCAAGGAAAGCCCTGAAATTTCGCGGCGACGCGCGAGACACCCGGTATACAAATCGGCAAAGCAAAGACGAGGCTTCTGACGTCATCGCCCCACCAAATGAGCGGAAAATAAGCGGACACGCTATCCCCTCCATCGCTCTTCGGTCCTACACTGCTTGAAGGAAAGTTGCGGTGTCGGTAAGTAAAAAATGGTTTTCAATCAGCTGTCGATAATAAAAGAACATTAAGAATTGCATCCGCTATTGTTCGAAAAGTATCGCGTGGGGCAATCACAGAACGTGAGGAAGACTTGGTAGTTAAAAACAATCGAGGACTATGACCGCCCATCGACAAGGAAAGAGAACAGACAGAACAAGAGTAAACGAGATGAATGTAGTGCGCCAAGCAGCGACGGTTAAGATCCGGCCACTTGACGGGGATACCGTCTGCGTTGCAATGAATCATCCGATATCAAAAATTTCAATTTCTCTAATTTTCATCTTGTCTTCGTGAAAATAGTACCAATTCATTGGTAAGATTCTCTGGATGAAATACGACATAAGTCAGAGTAGCTCTGCCAGTCATCAATTTACATCCCCCGGATTTTCAAGGATGCTTTTGATTTAACTTTTCCGAGTCAGTACTCCGAGTCAGAGTACTTTCTGACAAACCACTGTTTATATTTTTCTTTCGCTTAAATAGGTAACAACCTGATATACCTGGAAATTCACGTCTTTCCTTTCTTTACTAAGGAACACAGATGATGCCGTTAGCGTGATAACATTTATCCAGCATTTAACTTATGTATCACGTTGCATATTTAACAATTTTGGGTGTTCGAAGGTTGAAAGATTGAATTGCTAATAGACTTAAAATGTTCATCGGTAGCTTTTGTACAATTTCCAAGTTTTCGAGACACTCCAGCGACTTTAACGGTAAATGCTTCATAAACTATTAACAGTCCGTCTACGCTCAACATCGTATATCACCAGCTTCAGTATTTTATCTCGTTAAAAACTGAGAGATACATCTCAGAAGCTCTCTTTATTCGACGTCAAACAAGGTCTATTAGATAATGTATAATGCTCAAAAATTTATGGATGTTGGGACGAGAGTTAAGCAATCACAACTGGATTTACGCAAGACAGGAACTGATTATTTTCAAGCTTGATACAATATTGTTTTTTGGTTTAAAAACATTTACCAATTATACTACCTAAATGACAACTGATTTATCTTAAACCTGCACGTATGTACAGGACTAGGATAAGAACCTAAATTTGGTAAATTGATTTCCTGGAAGAAAAGGGTTTTCCTTATCCTAGCAAAATGTGTACTTTTGTAGTTCTTTCTTTTTTTAATATTATTTTTGCCGTGATAAAAGTTGTGCCTATTGGTTCAGGGCCAATTTGCCACTTTATTCGTCTATGTTACTATCTACCATGATATTTTTGGATCAACATTTGCTAATTGCATAAGTAATTGTCGAGAAAAATTTTCAAAAAATCTCTAATGTACGGCAAAAAGTGTACTGCTGTAGTTGTGTAAAGCACTGAGTAATAAGCAAATCGTCCCAATTGTCTACTGGATTTTTCATGCTCCATTTATGCTCCTATTCTTCCTACGAATTCTTTCAAGACCCTTTGTAAGCGAGGAGTGAATTCTGAATGAATTCCATTCGTATAAAATCGTATAGGATTTCAAATGGGATTGTGCATCTTTGAATTGTTGGACAGTACATCGTTCAATTTTCAACAGTATATTTTACAAAGTATGTATATCATGGGACGTCGAATGTTATACAGATTTTGTCGTTTAAACCTTTAAGTCCCACCGGTCTTATTCCGAATTTCTCTTTTTCTATTTATTCCAATATTTTTTCAACACAAATACTGTCTCGCAATTTTTTACTTTATCCAAAAGAACACACAGTGTTACTATCTTGGACGTTTTGCAAAGATAATATACAGCAGAATGTGAAATTCTGTCATATTTAAACAAGTTTCCATACTTTTCGTTTTTTTGTCACTCTTTACCCTATCGTAAATCATCCCCTCCCCATTTGCATTGATAGAATAAATTGCAGAAGAATTGCAATGAAAGTCACTGATTTGCCGAAACTCACTGTGTTTATTGCAGTGGCAGCTCGTAAGAATTTGTACCGATAAAGCTGTAGCAATAGAAGTAAAACGATCAATATGGATTGAAAAAATTCAAAAAATCATTAGTAAAACTTAAAATAATTATTTAGGAAGCGGACAGCATCACCGATTTCGATGATTTTTAAATATCGTAGGCCAGTACCACGAACGTGCGATTCGACATATGGAAATTCACAACTAAATGCACAATGTAAACAAATAATTCTGGAGACGAAAATATTCGAAATCTTCTTGCAAATATTAATCGTTGCTTCAGACTTAAATTTAACTATGAAACAATTTTTGATTGTCTCCTCCTCCTTTGGTCACATTCACCCCGCTCCATTACCCAAAAAGTGAAACTTTGCATATTCGTGACTTTGGCATAAAGCGGACGATGTGTTGTAAAAATCAACATTTCCAACAACTTTTTCAAATAGAAACTTTCTAAAACAGCAACTTTCATTTCATACGGTAGGGGCTGCAGCCATGCACTGGTTTGTTGATAGTTTCGAACAACCAAACGACGTAAAATGTTATGTTTCTGTCTTGAAAGGTTTTCAAGGTAATCGAAGTTAAAGTTTTGAAAAATTTCAGGAAATTTGTTGCTCGTTGAATGTAACTAGCAAGTTTTATTGGTTTTATGGTGTTGCCTGAATTCCTCCAGAAAGGATCAAGAATCAGGGTGGTAATTTTATACCCATATTTTATAATCAACGTTTAAATTAACCACTTAACGCTCATGCCCGTGTCTCGCGCGTGCACAACTAATCGTTCAATAAGTGCAATTTTATTTCATTCTTTTCTATATTGCGTTATCCTTTCTGTTATGACAAAACACGTGGCTGTAGTCTATACGTTTAATGTAGAGATGGGACCGGAGTTTACGTTTTGAGTTGAGAGTCGTAGTAGATGAGGCGTTTCATTTCCTTTTTTTATTATTATTCATGTTTTATGTGATGTATAGAATAATATAGTTTTTTCAGGCCTCAAGGCCAAGAAATGAGGCTTGGTTTACAGTTATTATCCTTCACCCTCACTCATCTCTCCATTCTTTACAAATATTCCACTCTCCGTCCTATCCACCTTTTTCTATCACACCCTCTCTTCTCTGATTTTCTCTAATTTACATTTTATTCTACTCTAAAGTACATTTCCCTCTTTCCATTCCATAACAGTCTTCTAACAAATACTTTAGCGCCCCCCTACCGTCACTGTCATTATCTTTCAACCAATATCTATTATACTTCTTCAAACTTCCACACACTGCCCGAGCTTTCGGCTATTTTCGTTTTCACTCACAGCCAGGTACTCCGATAACCTATAACTCTCTATCCAATGCTTAGTAAGAACAGAATGGTTTGAGGAAAATGCAGAAGCCTCCCGGAAAATCGTTTCTCATTAACACTAGAACAAGCAAATCTGCAAAAATGACGGATTTCAGATTTCTCACTTTGAACTGCAGAAATTATTCACATGTTTTTGTCCAGGTGTATAGCTATTGAAATAAATAAATATTATTCCGACTTTTGGGTAAAATCGAAGGTTTATTTAAAAAGAATGAAAACAAATCAATCATCGAAATAATTTTTCTCATCGAGATAGAAACTCGGTGGCTTTGAATATACGATAAATATCAACACATACGAATACACAAATGTCGATCGTTAATTCATTAATTATAAACAATGAAAGAAAGAGCCATTAATAAGATATTAGTTCATAAAAAAGATACATCTGAATTATGATTGATACACTAAAGCAGTGAAATTTATTACGTTAGACAGCGAAGAAAACTGGAATGATAAAAGTAACGCCAATATTTTTCCTAAGATTTAATTGCGTAAAACAGTGCGTAAAACTGTGATCCAAAGTACTGTACGCGTAGTAGAATGAACGATCGTAAATCTTTCTACCATACTTCTTGCGACGTCATACTATAATACATGCACCAAAATATATTAGCATATTTATCGTTAAGAGTACTTGATTTGATCATCTCGACTCTTTTATATTACTTCCGTTTTCTCGGGACATAAATATCTTATGTAATTGAATTACAAGATTCTACTAAACGAAACTATCTTTACCAGCCCGTTTTACACTTTGTCACTTTTTTGTCTTATCAATCATAGTAACAGTTGAACGAATGTAATTGATTATACGCTATAAATACTTGAAGTTCGCGATGCCAGTCAACCGGCGACATAACGTTAGTAAACAAGACAAAGAAATGATACACGGACACAAGATGTCTAAGTTTCATTTTTCTAAATACAATTAGTTCGATAAGTTTGCTGCTTCTATTGTAGATAACAGAATTATACCAACTTTTACTAAAATCGTGACGTTTAAGTATCACTTGTTAGCACGACTTAAATAAACGTAACACACGATATAGGCTATTGACCAAAATGTGTTATATTATAATTGTAAGTGGCTGCTAAGGTACTCGGGTGTCCGTCTCGCTCGACGGCTATATTAACCCTTTCGCTACGGCAGTGTGCTCCGCCGGAGTGACACCGTTGAACGGGCCACCGTGCCGCCGGAGTAGCGACACTGAACGCAGCACTGCGCCGAAAAGTGTGCATGTTGCGCTTAGGTAAACTGGTGTTCGGATTTATATCTTTCGATGCAGCCTCGTCATTCTCCGGATCGTACGATTCTTTAAGTGTTATACAACAACATATTTGGAGATTTTGCAATCATTATCAATAAAAATATATTTAAAAATTAAAAATTACACTTTACAATAACAAATTAAAATTCTCAATAATGAGAATGAGACAAGTGTGATCGATGTGCAGTATGCGTAAAAATAAAAACAGCGCGGGTCTCATGGTCAAGTGGTATCACGCTGACGTCGTCTATAGGCGACGCTCGTACACACCGGTCGTCGCGCGGATGTCGTCTATAGGCGACGCTCGTAGCGAAAGGGTTAAGAGTGTCCTCTCCGTGTCCTATCCTGCGTTCTTCCGAAAAACCGTTGGAGCCCCCTCGTTCGACTTTCCGGGGAAAGGGCTTTTAGTTTATGGTACCCTCAGTTACCCACGCGCTTTCTCTTTCCCGGGTGACAAAGTCCGGGCCACCACTTCGCCGCCGAAATCTCGCATTTCTTACACACTTCTATTTATTTGGCGAGTATTTTCTTTAATTAATGAGTTTCTAAAATAAACAGTTAGTAAAAAATGAATATTTTGGTCAGTATAGATAATTAATTGTCAGTACAATTTTGCTTATTTAGTCGGTATTAATTTGTTTTTTTGGTAAATAAAATAAAAATTTTTAGTTAGGTTAAATTAGGTTTAAAATACAGATTAAAATTTGTTTTAAATATTAGCTCGATAAAAAGCAGCCTTTGAATATTTTCATCGATTACTTGTTGAAAAAAATAAATACCTCACTGACGTCCCTCCTTTTCTTAAGGACCTTTTATTGACTTGTGTCCTTTCATTGCTACCGTATAGAATTGTTCAAATATTTGGTAAAGCCAAATTGATTTCAATTGTAATCATCATATCCAGGTTCCTTCAAATTTTTCTGATTTAGGTATTTCAAATAATTGTTTCAACAGAAGATCCCAGTAATAGTATCGATACAAGCAGATTATTCCAAGAAAGGGATATTAAAAATAAATATATAAAACTTCACTTCACGATAACCGATTTATGCACTTTGTGTTATTCATTATTCAATTACGCAAACACTCTGCCTTCTTAATTCTCAAATTATATTGTAAAATACTGTATAATTAAAAACACTTAAATTAATGAAATCTTTAGAAAATACTCTACGTCAAGTTGTAAGCAATTTAATGAAATATTCTGCCTTAGCTGAATAATGCAAATTTTCCCTACCTTAATTACATTTTGAACACATGAATTCATTCGACATTCAGCATTTGTCAAATTAATTTCGAAATCTGATTAAATTTGTAATATTTCCTGTATTACTAAGTAATAAAGCACGAATTTCCTACAGGGAATAACTTCAAATGACACTCAAAAGCTACTTGTTTTAATAATGCAAAATCATCGAGATACAGGCATTTGTTTCCCATTTCTTGATACGTAAAATATTATCGCTTTTTAATAATGGTAAATATTTTATGGTTCTTAAATGATTATTCAAGTAATAATATACAGGGTGTCCCACGATTAGTGCCGTTTGGTATATTTACTGAACGGTAAGGTGATAGGACAAGAATGTACAGAGACTTTTACCATAATTTTTTATGGAGAATGTCACTGTGAAAAAATAATCATATATCTACTCTACTATGCGTATTTTTTAGCGACCTTATTCTTTATAAAACGTGTGAACCATTCTATCTCTTGTATTTCAAAAGGATAAAACTTATCCAAAAAGCTATTTGAATCTATCCAAAATTATTTGAAATATTTTTGTTAATTTCTAATACCATAGATTATCAGTATTATACAAGGTGAGAACATTAAACGTTCGAAAGCAATGAAAATTAAATGTAAGAAATACATGTGGTATTTAGCAAAAAACATTTGGTTTATTATCCTCGTTTAATTACTATCAAAAATATTTGGCAAAAATAGATCTAAATACTTTTTCTATCATGCAGGATGTTCCGCAACTGGTGGTGTAACCGTAAAAATTCTACATGAAAAAATAAACTAAAAATATACGATAAAATTTTTTTCATAAGAAGCTTAGTTTTTGAGATAATTAAATTTGAATATTCGTCAAGTACTTGTGCATTTAACTATCGCTTAGTTTTATGTTTGTGCTAATAAGCGAAGCCAATGTCATGATAAGTACTGATGATACATTTATTAACGATTTCCATCATTTAAATTTATAATACTCAACGAGTTATTCAAAGTGACGTCCTTGTTAACGCATACAAATTCTTGTTCTTTAAATATGAGAGTCATGGACTGATTATACGGTATTTTGACGCTTTAATTGCTTGAAAGCCTATACCATTCTTTCTTATAGCTGTAGAAAATTATCTTCTGACATTAGCAGAAGCAACAGTTTGTGGCGAATCTTTAAATTCTGTTTTTGTGAAAACAAAGGTTTTTATGAAAAATTTTATTGTATATTTTCAATTTATTTTTCCATGTAAAATTACCCCCTTTATGGTTGTACCACTAGTTACGCAACACTCTATATATCTTTTGTGTGCTCATAAATGGTGCTCTATTTGCTATCACAAATCATTCTTCCAGTCTTTCCAAATGTAGCACCGTTTAAATAGCCCGCGTGAAGTACATAAGTGTGAAGTTGCGTGAGATGAGCGAGCGTGAACGCATTATATACCGGCGGAAAACGCGGTAGTAATTTTCTTCACTTAGGGTAACTGTCTATTTGAGAGTAAATCTATCGCGAGTTGCTCTCGAAAGTCAAATTTATCAATGTATGCGACATTGAGAGTGCAGGAGAAGAGCTGGACACATAATTTGAGAGTACTCTTAAGAGCAACTATCGTAGAAAACTCTCAGATTGACTTTAGGGTAAGAAGAATGAATGCGAATAACCAAGAATTGTTTTTACAAACCAATGCATCCTCAATCGCCACATTTCAATAAAGATCCAATTTCAGATCTCAAAGAATTCCAATATCAGATTTCAAAGCAAACTAACCTATACAATATTTAGTATTTCAAAGGCATCAATTAAGATACCATCCCATACTGTATAAAAAAAATCGAGTTTGTTTTTTACATTTTCTTAAAGTTTCAAGTGGGTAGAATATTACGTTCGAAGCGATATATCGAATTTCAAACACCTGGCGAAGTTACGGCGATGGATAGGGAGACGGGTCGTGTCAGATAGGAAGGTCTCACTGACCGGATTTGAAAGGGAGAGCAAAGTCGAACAATGCTTTGAAGGACTACGTTCACAAACATCGTTTTCCTCAAGTTGTTCAAGATGCGGTTCATTCCAGTTTACGAGGATCTCAGTTCGGACAAGCTGTTAAAACGATGTGAAGGTGGACGCATGCAAAATAACAAGAGCTTGAATTCCGTTATTTGGTCGATAACTCCTAAAACGACGTTCTGAGTGAAAAATACGATCGATATTGTTGCATATAGGTACAGGAGGCCCACGGAACTGGAAGAATCTGTATCTTCCAAACTAATTTTAATAATTTTATGTGTTTACATATAATTCAGCAAACTTTTAACTGTAATAACTTCTAAACTAATAACTCTAGGGTATAAGTATGTTGATATTTTTTTATAGAGATTAAAAAGTTGTATCGACTGTTCCAGTCAAAACTATAGGGTTCCATTTGAAAAACAGGTGCAACAGCATTTTCCAGGTGCACCAATGGATGAAAGTGCATAAAATTATTTCGAGATTATGCTCTATTGGGTACTATTTACCGTTGACTTATAGCATTTTTTTTCTATTTCTAACCGTTTGGAAGATACAGCTTGTTCCAATTGCATGAGACACTCTGTACAGCTGGTAGCACATTCAATGACAGCTACAATAGTATTTTATTGATGCAAATGATGCATCTAAATATTTCGACCAAATGTTTACAATTTGTGTGAAATAACGGACGAGTGACGTCAGAGTAACGGCTGCAGGGAGGACAGAGGAGAGTAGCAAAACAAAACAGTTCGACAACTGCTTAGATCGATGCAAAAAGAGGCAGCCGGCAGTTTTTTTTCTCGTGGCAGAAGAATTACTATAATATGGACCCGGAATAGCTGACTGAAGGTATTATCAAAGAAAAATATTATCTTAAAACTTGTTTTGCATTTTTCTCGAAAGTACATTTTTTGACCTGGACGCCATAAAATCTCCGGAACTACTCAACCAATAGTCTTTGAACTTTATTAAAATAGATATATCAATTATTTGAAATTTGATACATGTTTGAAGTTGGCTTTTTCGATGAAAAGAAATATTTTTTTTCAAACAGCGACCATTTCCATAATTATTAAAATGTTTAAAAAGTTGTGCGCTACATTGAAGACAATATATTTTAGTTTATGAATGACCAAAAATTTTTGAGTTCAGATATTTCAGTTCTTCTGGTGGATGACGAATAACTCTGCCACTATGTAACATTTTTTACTTTCTAAAAATTCGAAGTTAAGTTGCCATAAAAAATTCCTAAAAAAAGTTCCTCATATTTGCATTTTTCATACCTACTTGGAAATAAATTATACTATTTTTATCTCCCTTTTTTCCATATTTCAAAATTAATGTCACTTCCTATTACTAACATCAAAATTTATTTACTTAAGAGCAACAACTTTAGAATTTAATTTACTATAATTTCAATGAAGTACAGTTGTCCAATATCTTAAGTAAATATTTAAACTTTAAAATTAACAGAATATTTGATGTTTTGAAAACATAAATTAAACAGAACTGTTCATTTTTCAACTAAAAGTTTAATAAACGCTTTCAACACATCCTTTTAAATTTTATCATCTATATCTTTGTCATCTATGTATTATTATTTGTGCAAATGACTTGTAAGATGAAAACTACGTTATAGTATAATCTGATAATAACTGACCGTCTAATTTTGTACAAACAATAAATTGCACATTTGTGTTAGGACGCAAATAATACGAATAACACTTATTTTATTTGAATGAAAATTCTAGATAATCCTCGTTGTAAACTGTATTTTTAGACTCTCCACCTTTAATTTTTTAATCATCCTTAATTGTTACTTCCATTACTTCCGATCAACACAGCGCACTGTTTGTAAACATTTTTCTGGAATGGCGCGCGGCCGAAGCGAGCAAAACCAAAGGCGAGCCGAGTCAAAGCATTGGTACGTATGCGCGGAGAAACGTAGAGGAACCGGGATACCGAACTCGTGCCAGACAAGGAAGAGTACGCAGAAGAAGGGAGGGGCAGGAAACGTGGTGAGACGTAGTGATGGAACTAATTCAATTATCATTTCAGAATACAATAAATCTGTATACCTTTAGGAATCGCTGAATGCTCTCAAAGAAGAATTTCAAGTAAAAAGGTTTCATCTCTTCTGGCTAATGCGTATTAGTTACATTAATCTTATATTTAACTGCATATTAAATTCTAATATCAAAGATATAGCGTATCAATCAGTTGATATTATTTGAAGCACGTTGTTATTCCAACAGTCATAAGTGTGTTATGTACTGTGAAATCTGATATAAAAGTTATGCTATTCATAATTATAAGAGTTTCGTTGTATTGTAATTAATAAATGTAATTCATATTAGAGTGTACGTCTTTTAACATACTGCTGTGAGAGTGTTTAAGTGATATCGTATTTCTATTACGATACTATTACGTAGAGGATTAAGCGTTTAGAAAGATTTGGTGAATTCTTTTAAGTATAATTCTATTTCATTTGATTCGACGTGACTTGAGTATATTTTTGAACATCCACGACAACTGAAAATTTGTCGCGAAATTTGTGTTGCCGCTTGCTCACGAGTGCGTCGTTCCCATCGCTAGTGGCAAAACGTTACTCGGGGTGGTCGGATCGGCAAAAAGCACGGCAGATCGATGAGTATTGAGAAAGATATACCTGGGATCGGGTAAAATGATCTTCTTACTGGCGCGGGCAGCCGGTGTGCATTTACTCTTTTCCATGGCCATCAGGTAGCTGACGTCGGCCAGCACCGCCTCGAGGTCCGCCATTTTCTTCGGTGATCTCTAAATCTCTTGACGTGAACACGGCTCACCCTGGAGCTGTTTCCTCGACGAAACTTGGTTTACTGCTGCGGACGCGTCGTTCTCACTGTCGCGACGCCGGGGACGACGCGGCCGACGCCGACATTGTGATAGAGCGACCGACGTGTACCGAAGTTCGCGAGTCTGACAGCTCCGTCAGGGATCTGCGCGCAATTTCCAGCGAGGGGACTTCGACTCCCCGAGCTCTATACGAGGTTAACGACACTCCCTCAGAACACAACACTCTCACCCGCGCAACTGTTTACCGTTCACGCGGGCGATACAACGTCGATCTTCGACCTGCTCATCGCAAGTCTCTCAGCCGAGAACGAATACGGAACGTGTAGCGAACGCGGACTCGCATGCGATCATTCACTTCAGACGCGCACAAACGTCCCCAAAACCTACTCCTTACCGACTGACAGCCACCGAGCTCCGAAACCTCGAACTCACGCGCACTTGCGCGCTGATTGGTGGATGGCTTTCTGTTCGTTCAACGTTTCCTCGAGAACCTGTCTAGCGACGTCTATCGCATAAACAACGAACGAATTTCTTTTACTTACCAGGTTTTTTTATCAACACACAGCTTTTCCTTTTTCACTGATAATATTACATTTTCCCCACGATTTCTTGCATTTGCAACTAAGCTACCGTTAATTCGATTTTTTGTAAAGACGTAGTTGCTTGAGATGCTCACTTGACGAACTGCCAAATGTTATTCGTTATTTGTAAATAAGCGTTCTATTACATTTAATTCGTAATTAAATATAGAAGTAATAAAACGTAATTTGTCATAAATGTTAATAGAAATTTAAAATATACTGTTTTCACTGAGACAAAACATTACATTGTAAGTGCATCGCCATCTATGTTGCTGGATTCGTATTACATTAATGACGTACAATGTATTTTATTGCTATAAAGTGCAGCATAATTTGAGGGAGGAATATTCGGAACAAACAAAAATACTATTTAGTTTCGAGAGTAGAATTATTACGAATGCTAAGCTTAACATATGAAATGTTTTGATTTTTATTTACTACACATTTATTGCGAAATTAACAGGCCTGCTAATAAAATGTTGGACTACTTGTGATATGATAAAACATGAAATGATTAAAGCAACGTTAGGAGGAAAACAATAATAAAGGCAGTCTAAATACAACAAATACAACGTAGAGAAGAATTGTCACTGTTAGTTTATGCTTTCATATAGTTTTTAAACATGTGATACTTAAAAAGCAATAATATATCAGAAACGTAGAAAAATATGATGAATTTCTTCAAATTAATATATTGTTTACATCAACGTAAATAATTTTATTTTAAAATTTCGTAATTTCTATCTGTTACAAGGATTTCGTACCATTTGTTGGAAAATCAGTTTTTTTAAATGGAAAATCAGTTTCAATATTACAAACATTTAATATTAAAATGGGGACCACAGGCAAAGTATAAAGTCCTTTCAATACTTCGTTTGTGAACAGCTTTTATAGTTGTCGATGATGTAATGGATACAATTGCAGGTATGTATATCACATCTATGATAAAAGTATGTGCATGTAAGTGTAATAGTGAAATAAAATAATACAATCTGAGTTTTTGTCATCTGTAGTTTCTATAGATAAATCCACAAATTCTAGATACTTAATTATTAAGATATAATTATTTAAGATTTACGTATCTAATATTGATAAGAA
>NW_017100263.1:64527-65962 GCF_001263275.1 Habropoda laboriosa
TCTACTTGTTACTATTATTGTTTAGTGCAAAAATAATTAATTCTTTTTATATATTATTCACATTGCATTCGATAAGATACAGAACAACTATAAATATAACATTATTTTCATTTATATTTTAATTATTTTCTTTAATTTTAGTGTTTAATACTTTGAGGTAATAAAAAGATCGTTTCATGTAGATGCACGAGTTCTGCATCATCGAAGGATTAATACTATCAAAAAACATATTTGAAGTTTTCTAAAATTGATCGTCAATTTGAATTTCGTGGGAATTATAACCTCAAATTCATTAAGTGATAATACAAAATTAAAATAAAACTGGTATATGTTATTAATGGAATAGAATGACTGTTTTACTTCTAGATAGAGCATTCAGTATGAATTTCTAAATTCTAACGAGAACAAAATTCCATTTGTAATGGTACGTCTCTTGAACTTCAAAAATAGACTCTATTTATAAACGATTTACAAATCGTGACATATTATAAATTATTGCATAACATTCTTTACATTTTCTTCGACACTTTATAACATTTCTCATTTCACATTTTATTTTCATTTATTCACATGATTTGAACTGTATGTTTTGGTAACTTTTTTAGGTCTGTTATCAACAGAGTCGATGGAGTTCAGCCAACCTTGCCAAGAATGATGGATCACGAGCAAATTAGCGCTAAGTTAGCGTCAGATCGAATTCACATAGATGGCAACGTAACTGTCATCAAACGAATGTATGAAAAATGTTGCAATTTATTTGAAATTAATAAGATTTATATATATTTTGAAAAATTTGTTTAACTGTATTGCGGAACTTTGCGGAACGCATTATTTAGACATTTATTTACTTTAGAGTATTTTGACAAACACCACACATTAAACAAAACGCATCCCGCATTTTTCATTTGTGTTTAGCAATTATTAGACCTTTGCCTAGTAGTTCAGAATATTAATAGTTTTTCGTGATATCATTGCATAAATCCATATTATTAAACATGTCAAATGCATACTTTATCAAAGGTAAATTAAAATTAAAGGTTAAATTTAGATTTTAAATTTTTGTTTTCAATATCTTTCTAAAATATTACCTACTAGCATATTATATAAAATATAATTATATTTGAAAAAGTATTACGCTTATTAATATAATATTGTAATTATTACATCTTACCTGCAGCATTTTTAAATAAATAAATGAATCATTTTTCCAAAGAAGGAAAGGTGTAAATCTGCAACTAGATATAAGATGCGCTACCGTAACATCCTTTTATTGTTTAAACCGAACGAAAACTTTGCGTCTTATTTAAATTAAAATTTTTCACAAAATTAAACGCAGGAAATAGCAATTTCCTATGCATACAAATTTTCTATTTATAGAATAACTCATAAGGTGAAAATTATTATTATTTATTATTATTATTACCGTACATAGAAC
>NW_017100263.1:66002-68219 GCF_001263275.1 Habropoda laboriosa
TTATGTTAAAGAAATTTATAAATTCAGAAATATTAGACATATTTGAATTACTTTTAAATTTAAAAAATCATAATTTGCTTACAAATGTGTACTAATTTCTTAGTGCTTTAAAGAAAAATCGAAGTTTAAAAATGTTTATTATTTCTGTTACGAGAAATTCAAAAATTTCTAAACCGCGTAAACATACTTGGTGGAAGCTATAGTGTGGTTACCTATAGTCAAATCGTAAAATACGACGTTAACCGAAAACATCGATTGATCTAGCTGTGCACAAGGCCGTACGCGTTTCACAGAAGCCTCCCAAATCTCAAGTTACAAACGCTGAGCGAAAGATACCAACTCTCAGATAGTCGACAGTGCTTCCAAGCTTAAACGTGATTGTATCGGTATAGAGCCGCATCCACGTTTTTTCTGTTTTTATCACTCTTTTTAAATATACCGTAATGGAAGAATCGATGCCGAGTTGACTTCGCACGGCCCTGAACGAAGCTCGAGCTCCTTATCTCACCCAACTGATGTTTTGACGATCGGATTTCATGTTCTTTCACTCCTGTCTGACTTTACGACCTCACTATAGCTCTTCTCTCCAAGTATACTATCAAAATTTAAGTGTCGATGCATGTTATATTTTTGGCGTTTATTAACGCGCAAAAATACAATATACAGGGTGTTCCAACTGAAGGAGGCCACTTAAATATCTCCTTTGTTCTTAAGGTTCTGAAAAATGTTTGTAACACGATTTAAATAATTTCCAAATGGGAATATCACGGAAGAAAGTTTTTTGTTTAAACATTTTGTTATTGTTAAATTTTTTAAATTCTTATTGTTTAATTCATCATCCTTTTAGTGGTCTTTTGAAAATCATGATTCAGGCATATTCACATGTATTTTCTTGTCTGCTATAAGATAAAATAGAAAAAAATACGTTTCCTACGTAAAAAACGACGATAACCTTAAAAAAATGAGCAAACTAAAAATTGTCTCTTCCATATTTCCCTTTGGAAATCATTTAACTCATGCTATAAACATATTTTTCATTACATTAAAAACAAAGGAGATATTTAAGTGGTCTCCTTTAACCGGGACACCCTGTGTAAGCGTGACACACTGAATGGGCGATAATTAACGTACTGTAATGCGTTATGGTCAAATAAATTTAAAAATATTTATTTAATTCACTATTTGAAGAGATCATCTCCCAACTTGCCTCACATGTCCCTTTCAATTTCTCAGCGATGAACAAAAAATCAAAAACAAGAGTAACTTTGTTTCAGCAGAATTTCGATTAACTGAATTTTAGCCTACAAAAGGATATTGTTTCAGAGACGTCGAGCACGATATTCTTTGCTTGTGTTACACGGAGACCTATGACTTCTTGGTGGCTGGTCTGACGAATGGCTCGGTTAAATTGTACAAAACAAATTCAGAAGACGTGCTGACGTTATGCGACACCGAAATGATGCAAAAACCAAGTCCAACGACCGCAATTAAGCATAGGCCTGTCCGCAGGTCTTACCCAATCACACGCACTGTCACTGCAACCTGTTAGTATACGTAATAAATTTGTACGATTTTTCGTTTTCACTTGGATTGTATTCAACGACGTCTGTGCCGGAATTCAAGTAAAAATGCTTACCACGAAATGTTACTACCATAGACGCTAACGGTTGCGTGAAATGCTGGCATTATCCAACATCTCAGTGTCTTTACACGATACGGGAGAAGAGACAGGTCCTCGGCTTGGCTTACCATTCTCACCTGCCAAAGTTCGTAACCTTGGGCGATGACGCGAGGCTTGTCCTGTACGACGAAGAAACCAAGATGCAAGAAAGAGGGATTCACGCAAGGTTTGCTTACGTACACATCAATGATAATGTTTTCGTTGCTTGTAATCCAGGATTCTATAACATAAACATGACTTCGAAGTTTCGTGTAAGTGCTACAACGTGCATAGAGGGAGCAACGTTTAATGATCGCGCAGAGCAGCGGTGGTTCGTGGTTCGATCAAATGTTTCAGGTCAAAGTCAATTCGTTTCAAGAGATTTACATGTTGTAACATCGTTCTAGATAAAGACGCTCTGAAGACTTCAAAGTCACCTTGATCTTGTTAAGCGTGATTGTAGATCATTTCTGGCGAAGACTAACTGCACAAGGTCATTTCAGATTAAATAAACTCGCACCAGGTGTCCGTGGCAGATTTGCTAGTTAAACAGATAA
>NW_017100263.1:68252-69395 GCF_001263275.1 Habropoda laboriosa
CTTAATATAAAATGTCTTCGATACGTTTGAAAAATGTAGGAGAAATCGAAAGATGTCGTTACGAAGCGATCCACAACTTCCAACGATACAGCAATTTTTTAACGAACAGTTAAAAATTATCTCCTCTCTGTTATTTTCAGGCTTTACGTTAGAATTTGTAGTATTGTTTAGCAACAAACAATCAATCATTTCTCGTACTATTTAATCAGCAAATTTAACCTTAACTTCGTTTCATAACCTCCAAAATATTTTACTAATAAATCGCAAGATTTGCTTCGATACAGCTTCTCTAAAAGATTTTACTCGCGCTTGCAAACACTAACCTGATTGATCTATCAACGTTCACTATTGGGAACGTTATGTAAGAGTATTTCATGTAAATACACAAACTCCACCTGATGTAGATTAAATTCAATCTGAAACATTCGTACGAATGGCAATTTCCTGAATAATTGTGAAAATATTAAAATCGATTCCATTACGTAATAATTTAGATTCCGCGTAAGACACTTGCATATGCATTCAGTGGGCAGTATTTTTTCAAATGCACTGTATAAAGGCATGCGTAGAAATTAGGATTGAAGGAAACGATGCAGGGAGTCCCATAATTTAGGCAGTGTTGCTTATGATATTTCTATTTGTGTTCACTCCAGCTGCGATGACTCATTTCATTTCATATTTCATTTACAAACAGATTACCATTACCATTAACGGTTTTTAAACATAATTCGTTTGCATTTACAAATTGTCCTTTCTACTAACAGTAATTTAGAATGGCTTTATCTTGCAGTCGTTTCGATTCGTACAATTTTTTTACTTACAGCAACTCGATTTAGAATGCCGTGGACTTACTGTAACTTTCTTCGCGCTCCCTTTTCTTTTCCTTTTTCTTTTTACTTACAACGATTCTCTAATTGTCATAAAATTCTAATATACAAATATTTTCTTTGTTTTTCCTTTTTTCTTGTCACTTCTTCTCATCTATTCTAGCGAGTCACTGGAAGTTATGGACGGCCATAAATCTAGAGTGTTCAGTGCGTGTTTTAACCCGAAATCGGCACACGAGCTAATCAGCGCCGGCTGGGACAACACCATTCAGTTTTGGGACACCAGGCAACCATACGCGCTCAGGCGTATATCGGG
>NW_017100263.1:69605-114285 GCF_001263275.1 Habropoda laboriosa
TTTTTTTTTTTTGCTTTTTCGAAGAAACACAGTGAACGTTCATAACATTAAGCGATTCATATTATACAATTGTTAATTCTTGTCCGGTGAATGGTGGGTCAGTTTGACTCGATTTGGTCTCGCTTAGAAATGACAATGAAATTGTTTTCTTTCAACTAAATACAAACAATCATGTTTCCATGGTAATGATTATGTATTCAAGTGTATGTATGTGAGCATTGTGTGTGTAGGTATTGTACATCTTAAAAAAATGGATTAAAGATAATGATTAGAATGAACTTTTCAGGATGATCTTGACAACTAAGACAAGCTATAGCTCTTTTTTTTTTTACCTAAAATAGAGAAACAGGAAAGAAGAAAATATTTATGTTTTTAAAATTTGTATAAAAATTGCATATTTGCTTTAGGCGAAAGTACTCACTTTTTGTTGTACATAAATTAATTTTTCATGTAAGCTATTAAAATATCGCATTCTTTGTTTATTTTCCTTATCTTCCGCGTTAAAAAATGTTGCTATAACTTCATTTTATTTTCGCCTTTCCTTTTTTAATTTGTAATTTCGAGTTATTTATTAATGTAATTACTAATGTTCACACTTTTATGTACACATTAGTGAGACAAACTGATTTGGTTAACCAAAAATTTGCATCAATCAAAATGAAGTTTTCAATGTAAATAGTTTTAAAAATGTAGATATTGTAAAAGATAAAGGTATCTAAAAAATTGACAAAGTGATACAAGTTTAACCGAAATAAATCCGCATAAGGCGTGTAAAAAAATTGACTTCCAGTACGTTTTGTTTCGATATAAGTTTTTCCATTTCGAGAATTCAAATTGCAATTTGGTCAAGATATTTTTAAAAGTGCATCTAACTAGTTTAACCTAATCTAACTTTGCTTCTTATTGATAGCGATGTTTCTTACAATTGTTAACATATTTTTCAAACAATTCGAGAAGTAGTAAGAAAAATTTTTTGCAGAAAAAAATTTGATTCTGAATTTGTAGCCTATTTTTGAAGTTTCAAGGTCGAGGTTCACCTTGAAACGTCCATAGAACAGCTATAGTCTGCCTTCAGTTTCCAAAATTATAAATTACAATTCTACTGAAAGAAATACAGACACTCCTGATAAGTAATTTATTACTAATGAGTATTCATGTCGTAGGCGTATCAGACTTTGGTTATTTCTGTTTATAAATTGTATCGATATTATTGCAAGTAAGACATTTACTTGTACAGCCTGCAGAGGCGTTAAGTGAAAAACACGTAATTGTATAAAATGTGAGGGAGAAATATTGTTTGATTCGTGAACGAAACAACTCCTACTTATGTTAACATGGAAAAACGAGGAATTCCAACGAATTGAACTTGAAGACGCGAATATACGTCGAGTCAAATCGAAATTCTCTGCTTCTATTGTATCGCGGGTCAAATTGGCCCAACTTTCGCCGTTCAAGGATAAAACATTAACATGCACTGCTTTCGCACGTAACACTTACGTTTTCGTACCTAACGTATAAATGAAAGGTGTTCAAATAAAATAAAACAAAAGGGTCCATCGAATAAGAAACTTTACAAATTACTAAAAGAATACACTAGACATCCTAACGTTCTACTTAGGAATCAGACGTAACGGTGATTTATTAACAAACAATTTCTACCAACAGATTTTGTCGTGTGCCTGGCAAAGGGAGAATCCTATCCAGCTGTGGGACTACGGTAGCGGAAAGCTGCTCGTATCTCTAGAGCCCGACAGCTATTCCTCTCTGCTCTACTGTGGCAAATACGTGTCGAACATGTTTCTCGCTTGCGGCGGCACGGATGTCAATCTGTTCAGAGTGGTCGATTTGCGATCCCACGCCGTAAGTAAACGATCTTTCATCCAGATTCAATTTTAATACGCAGCATTCGTTATGACGGAGACGACGACGACAACGACGACGATTTATTCGTTTGACAGACGTTGGCGATGATCAGGAATGTAAGCGGTGGCACATACAGCTTGGACACTGGCCTAGTGAATCCGAAACACGCAAAAAAAACAAGGACCATCTCCGTGGTACCACAGCTCGCATTCTGCGCTGGTAGGCAGATCTTCGAGATAGACGCTCAACCCAGTTGACAGGTGATTTTCTTCGGCCTCAAAGTGGTGTATACAAAATGATCGTTTGCTGTGTTTTTAACGATTAAACTTTTCCACGAAAGCGAATATGTGTTTTCTCTTTGTAGTTCACCCGGCTGCGATATGATAATTCATGGTAAACGTATGGACATGAAAAATAATAATTCGAACCGTGCGTGGATTTGTTTATTACATCTGTCACGGAGCCAATGTTAGAAGAGAAATTTTCAATTTACTTTTGATCGAATACTACCTCTATGGTAGTTTCGTTTTAAAGAAAATAGCGAACAATCCATTTCGTGTTAAATTTTAAACGTAATTCACAGCATTAGCGATGTAACATTCTGCTTTTTGTTTTATTCTAATTCAGTGTGTTACAGTTTAATAGCATTCGCTCTCAGGATCGTTTCTCACCTCGAATACTCTGTCCGAGAGACAACAGCGATTAGAATGAACGTATGAGAAATTATTCGCAAAATTATCTCAGTAATAAAATATATTTCTACACACACACAGTCGTCGCGGTGCATCTTATCAAAAAACGAGCCTCACATTCATCATTATCATCATCATCATCATCATCATCATCATCATAATCATTATTATCATCATTAACATCAAGGGTGTAATATAAAATTGGTCGACATGGCTTTGCGAACACAAACAAAAAGGAACGGTCCGATGATATGTTTGAGAACGACGAACGCTGATATCGAGCCGTGTTTTCTTATTGTACTTTCTCCGGTTGTAATTGCGGTAAAAATCTTCGATAAACAATCGCCGTCACTGGTCGAAAAGGAAAACAAGCACGGACAAAAATGAAACGGGATAAAGAGTATGGGACGGCACGATTGAACCGAAAAGAAAAAAAGAAAAAACGAACAGGAAACGAGTAAGAAAGGAATTCGGATCGCACGTGGGGAAGCTTTTCACACGATATACAAAGTGAGTACAAAGAGAGTAGAAGAATCGATAATGATTGGTCGGAAAAGAATCGGGCCGGTCGAATCGTTCGAACGATTCGATGGTAGGTTCCTCCGGGGTTGAGGAACAGAGAGGGGGAAGGGGGTGGTATCGCTACTTTCGTCTCCTCGCATACTGTGCACCATCCTAATCACATTGTTCGCTCTAAAATACTAAATAGTACAGCTTAACGTTACACGTCGTCGTTCCGAGGTGTCTCTTTGTACAGAATTTCTGTCTCGCTTACGTCTCGGCGATCACAACGCGAACAGCAGAAGGAGGAGCCAGCATATTAGTACACGCGGGGCCCGGACCTTTCGTTCACAGCCTGACCGAGCCGACGCCATCTTCTTTCACGGTCGACGCTGGCTCCAACTTCTGCGCAACGCTCCCGCGCACAACACATCACGTTTGATTCCAAGCCCATTAGGTCTATAGGTGACGACACGTCGTAGGAATAACAATGTTTTCGCGTCTTCTTAGAATTGTTGCATTTCCAGCTTAAAAAAGTAATTGAACTAATTAAGAGCAGGCCAAGACACGTTTGACGATGAAGGAACATAAAACGTTGAAGGACCTTGAACGTGCCTTATTACAAATATGTATATAGTCGATGACGGTAGGACAAGGCACTTGTATATCTTTTCGATATTCCTTGTAATCGATGCGCCGTTTAAAATATTCATCGTTTTCGCCCTTTAATTAGTTTTCAGCAAATCGTTTAAAATACGCAGTATAATATATTTTTTATACGAAAATACTTTTTACAAGACGAATACGTAACATTCACGTTTGTTATCAATTATTAGCCAAGTTTTTTCACAAATCGTAATTTCGAGAACGATCCGTTCTTTAATGTATATCAACTAACATTTCGCAGCGATGCCGAATTAAATCTTACAAATCGTGGTGATTTTATTGCGTAACATACCTAAAACTACCGAAGACGAATAACTAGTAAATAAATTTATTCTCCGACATGGAATAATGCGTTGTCACCAAGATACAAGAAGCTTGTGCGTCATCCTCGTTCGAAGGAACATCGAAAAAAAATTCTGGTGCTCTGTCTTATCGTCGCAAAGCATATATATATATATATAAGTATAGGACATTCTCGCGAACAGTAAATTGTACATCGAAGATGGTGGGAAGTGAATTCTATATAAATCCTGTCCTCGTCGATTTCTCATCGACGCTTTGAAAAGGACGACCCTCGACTTGTTGGCATCAATAGAGATCACACAGTTTCACATCGTGGCCACGACAACACATACCCATGCATTCAGGTACGCGCGCTCAGATTTGACTCAATGGGAGAAAAAACAGAAACGTTTCCCTTTTACATGGTGTTGTAAACCGGACTGCTGTGCCTAGGCCTGACCTGCAGCCTGGAAAGAGGATGCGTTCTGCCGTGCTGTTGTTGCTTCTTGCTAGCTGCCACAACTCCAGCCGAGGGAACCGGTGGCCTGCCAGGTGCTTCCAGCACCTCGGTAAACAAAGGGGACGACGAGTGATTGTTGATCATGATCGGCGCTGACCTTCTACTGTATTCAGGAGTAACTTTCGATTTGTTATTAGCTGTGTGTTGCGAGTCTATCGACGATTCCCAATCCTTCTCTTTGTGCATGCGCAGCTGAATCTCCGAGGTTTTCCTCGAGTCGGTCGGTTTTACCTCGTATTTCCCTACCAGAACCCTGACCGACCGATCCTCCGAGCTATCCTGCGTAGGCGCCGCCGTTGTGTCGTTCGATTTCACTTTCTCTTTGGTTTCGGACGAGGCTTGAATCTTCGATTCGTTATGGGGGATCACCGGCGACGAGGGCAAACTTCTGATCTTCACGTCCCTTTTCGGTCGACCGACCGAAATCGACGAATCGTTCTCGAAACTGTTCTCCGGACTCTTCTCCAGCTTCGTTGACTTCGCCTCGAACTCCTTCTTGAGATTCTTCACGATACCAGAGGTACTTCGCGGGCATTCGGCATCCGGCGAGTCATCCACAGACAGGCAACGTTTGTTCAATATCGACTTGTTACTCAGATTCTCCAGGACCATCTTGTGGTGCTTCACCGAGGAACACTGTGTGGTGTTCACGACACACGGGCTCGAAGTTTCGCTTTCCGACCTGCAAGACCTTAACGACGACGGTAGATCCGAGTCCGAGGAAAGTGAAGACGGCGCTGGCGCGCTCGTCGACAGCCTCCCATCTTGACGTATCGCCGCTGGAGAGATGACGATTCCTCTGATAGGACTCGGAGAGTTTCTAGCAGGATCCACCTTCAAATTGTGCTCCTGGCTAGGCGAAGAATCCCTTCTTCGCGGTGTCGGGGACGCGGTGTGGTGTAGCAACACCGGATTATACGATTCTTCCTCGACGGGCAGTCTATCCTTGTCATCCGTGACGGAGGTTTGCGTACACACACGTTTCACAGTCCCAGAAGTGGTGTTCTCCTCGAGCTTCTGTTTGGTACGTTTCACGGTGCCCGGGTGCCAAGGTATCTCTTCCTTGTCGTAAGGAAAAAGACCACTGGAACCGAGCAAGTCCGACGGTCGCATGTCGTACGAACCCCAGGAACTGTTCCTCGAGGGCAGCGTGGCCCAGGAACTGTGCACTGAGTTGTTGTCTAAAACCACGGCACTGTCGTAACTGCTCCAAGAGCTCTGCCGGCTCGGAGAGTCTCTCGTAACCGGCTCTCCTTGCCTCTCCTCCCGGTCAAACACACGATCGACTTGCGTACTGAACGGATCTCCGTCCTTTCTTGTTTTTCGCGGCAACGTGTTACTAGGGTACACGGTTGTCGTCGTCGTCGCAACACACTCACTTTCCGCACTCACTTCCCCGTTAGTCTTACCGGTAATACACGAATTGGTACATGTTGCATCGGACGATGATGCAGTCCAGACTAGACATTCACTATTACTATCGATTTCCGTTTTCTTTCCTCGCTTCTCGCCGGGATCCCAGACGTCCTGTTTCACAGAGGCGTTCGACAACACTTCCGACGACGACTGTTGCGCGCCAAGCCCGTTCTCGTTCACACCGGAGATCGGACTCTGCGCAAGAGGTTTGCCGTCGGAATCGGAACTCGGGGAGGAAGGTTTGCTGCTCACCGCTTCGAACTGATTCGTCAGGTTCAGCACCAAGCCTTTCCTCCTCTGGCCCTGTTGCGTTTCTAACTTGCTGATGCGATTTTTCACGCTTGGTACGTCGGGCGAGGGACCTGGCAAATGAACGATCTTGTTCTGCGACACACTGTACGATTGTCCATTGCCGCATGGCATCAACACGTTCCGCGCTTCTTGCAGCATACTGGCTTTCTGGTTACTGGAACGAAGAAGGTCCTCCCTGGTTACTTCCGTGCTCCCTGACTTGTCGATGCTCTCGAGGGATTGTGAAAGGGGAACTGCGAGAAAGAAACGGGTTACGTTATAGCTCGGTGAACGAAGTAGTGCACGAGTATTTAGAATTATTTCTACGATACTACGAATTCGACAAATTACAGAATTAAGAATGTTTAACGATGACATAGAAAAGGATCTGCTTCACTTGCGTACTTCAAATATTTCCGACTTTGAAAATATGAATAAAATGCTTCAAGTATAGAACGTTTTATGTTCTACGATGTTTTTTCTGCGAAATTTCGAGATTATTGCTATTTTTTAGATCAAAGCTGCACCTTTCTTTGGTGTACGATAAGAAATGGTTTAGCGAAACACGATGCGCTTTAATTTGGAAATACTATATGACGTTTCAATTTTAAGTTTGTTTCTTGAACAATTATTAGGTGTACAAATTAATTTCGTCCCTTTTTTCACAAACTTCGATGCTGATTTACAAAAAATCGAAGACTTTTTCGAATCTTCGTATGACCTTTTTCCATTTATCAGATGAATTATATAGCTGAAAAGATACGACTGTTTCTAATCGATAAAGTCGTGAAAAGTTTGTGAAAAAAGGCACCAAACGAAACATTGAATATATTTTATCTGCAAAGCTTTGAGACTTTTTCGAATCTTCGTATGACCTTTTTCCATTTATCAGATGAATTATATAGCTGAAAAGATACGACTGTTTCTGATCGATAAAGTCGTGAAAAGTTTGTGAAAAAAGGCACCAAACGAAACATTGAATATATTTTATCTGCAAAGTTTTTAGTAAAGTCAGATTCTTCCATAAATAATGTATAGTTTCTTCAATATTTTTAAAAGATAGAATACAAAAGCGTGCTTGAAACTATTAACTTTCGATGTACTTTCTCCCATTCTTGACTACATTTCACCACTGTTTTATCAACGTTCTTTTCAACGCTTTCTTACACACCTTGTTTCAACGAAACTGTTCAGAATACTTTTATTTATATGAATAATGCTGATTTTTGAGCAGGTAATTTTTTCTAATACAATATCCGTGCTACAGAGTAGATGAATCACTCCCTTTGAATTGTGACAACGTTTCGAGCATCGAAAATATACAATACACAATGGATAATAAAATAACAATCATTATGCTAATGAAATGCAGGCATAAAAAAGTGAACGACTCGTTTACCATGTATCTTTGATTACCAATTACAAAACCAAATACGACATGTTTTGAATTGAAACGCAGTCAATTATACGTGTATCAAACGAATTTTTCAAATTAAATTTCTCGAAAATTAAATGTGATATGAAATATTCCATCTTAGATTTTGAATTTGTTCTTACAGGAGCAATTACATCACTATCAGATAATAAAATACCCAAATGATTCTTCTATGTCTTTATCAATATCGCCATGCAGTCCCCCTGGGTTCTGACACATCTAGATTCCTTTTATAATGGATCGGTGGATTATTGTATATACCGGGTGTCCTAATTTTTTCTGATCAAACTTCCTCAGTACGTTCAATAGGTATAAGCGAGAAGAAAATGTTATATAAACATGGGTCGTTTGAAGCTTTATTAAAAAGTTACAACAATAATCGTATTTCGTATTTCGTATTTTTGCTATAAATTTTTAACAAATCTTCAAACGACCTATGTTTATATAACATTTTTCTCTTACTTACACCTATAGAACATATTGACAAAGTTTGATCGGAAAAAATTGGGACACCCTGTATATCGGCGGATCTGGATCTCCTTTAAGAACTTTTGCATTACTTAGGAGACTATTTAATAGCACGTGCAGTAATTAAATCTGTGTCACTGTGTTTTTCTAAGTGCATAGATTGGAGACGTTAAAATTTTATAAAGAAAGCCTGAAGAAACAATATTTATGCTTGTAACATATCTATTTCATTACACCAAATAATCCAAAATCTCTTGTTTCTCACTATAGACGATAAATATCAGCAGAAATATTTCAAATGCGTTAATTACGTGAAGCAGTATAGACGTGTTTAGATCCTATTAGTATAATTGAACGCGGGATAAAACAATTTTTATAATCAGCTCGTTAACCATAAAGTTCATTATAAGAAAATTTGTTCAGCAAAGGAAGAAAAAGGAAAATTTTCGATGATGATACGAAAGACTAGAAGAATGCTACGTACCAGAAGGCAACATGGTGTCACTAATTTTTACGTTCGGCGACCAACTTTTCGGCCTCTGGCTGGTCTTCTTCAGTTCAGAGCCCGAAACACTTTGCAAGCCGTTGTCTATGTTATCCGTTTTCTGCTCTTTCTTCGACTGATCCTTCGTCGAGGTGGGAGATTTCAAATTCGTATCTGACTTCGACCTCTGAAGCTTCTCTTTGTTCTTCATCGCGTCCAGTATGCCCTGATAGGTCTCCAACTGTATCAGGAAGCTGTTGTTCGGCTTGATGCAGTTCCGTTTCTCCTTCACATGCTTCCAAGCCTGGGAAAAGTCCCAATTGTACGCTTTCATCGCGTACGCGATCACCACCGAGGCGGATCTGGATACTCCCATTTTGCAATGTACCAGCACCTTCGAACCCTCCTTCTTCGCCTTCGTGATATATTTGAACGTGTCGTCCCAGTGCTTCAGCAAGTCGGTCTTCTCGTCGTCATAAACGCGCACGTTTAAATACGTAAACATCCCAGGGAAGAAGTTGTCGATTTCCCGAGTTACGTTCAGGATATGCCTGACACTGCAGGCAACAATAGCTCGTATGAAAAGATTCACGAAGAAGTTGTAGGTAATATTTATGGAGGACATTAACACGTTAACTGCCACGTCAGTGGGACACAAGAAAATTTTTCACTATTCTAAGCACAGTATTATATTATGCTTTATTATTATTATTTTTTAATTCAGAATAATGTAGGAACAAGACAGAAAAATTTCAAGGGAACCAACGGGAATCGAACTCGGGACCCTCGGGTTAGCAAGCCGAGGCTTTGCGCACTACACCAGCTACTCCCTCTCTACTTTCCCTGGTCGGTTTCCTATTTGAGTATGGAGGCCCCGATACTACAATAATGTCTAGTTAGCTATGATGTTCGAAAATTTTAGTCGACAACATTCATGTTACTTTAATTTTTCCAAGCATTTGAGGCCCTCCGGTCACCGATGACCACCGTAGTTCCATGGAGGAAACAATCTCCGGTCACAGGTGACCAACGTGACAGTGAACGTGTTAAGCGAACGCTAAATCGACTTCCTTAAAATCATGTTAATAGGAAGTTTGAAAAATACCAGAGTGAGTTAGAAATCTTTGAGAAGAAATAGGTTTGTCTACCCTAAGCTACGAGTAGCTACGATTGTCACGTAAAATGGACAGTGCAAACCTTCTCAAAGATATACATCGATCGACATAGCGAAACTTTTTGAATCTTATAAGCATCCTTCACTGGCGTTGCTGCGTTGTCTGAATGCAAAGGCTTAAAATTTTGCAAAAAAGTCTATTTCAATCTCTCGTATCTTTTACAAGTGCTTTGAAAATGCTTCCATTCGAAATCTCAATCTGCTGAATGTTATATTAATGTAAAGTCATTCAGGAAGTCGATAAGTCGGTTCAAGACTTTGCATAGCAGTTTTGTGGAAAGGTGATGCATTAGGCGGTGAGCATTGAAAAAGCTCAAAGGACTGGAATAAGGAGGGTAATAACGAGAAGAAAGGAACTTACCCATTCTTCTGGAGCTCCTCCAAGTTGCTCGCGTTCCACTCACTTCCTAGGTAAACGTGGTCAAATATTTCAGTCGGCGCGTCCATTTGACCCAGAATGGTGAGCATCTCTTGATCGATGAATGGCTTAAACTCCCCAAGATCCATGTCGAGGTCTTCCTCGAGACGACCTCGAATGTACTTCGAGGTTACCTCGTCGAGGTCCACGGACATCATGATCTCCTTCAACGTCGATCGGATCACACGTTCAGTCTCGTCCCTTTTTCTGGGTCTGTCGTGGTAAAGGGAGAAGTACGTATTTAGAAAAAAAAAAATATAATTTACAGAGGTTAAGGGTTGCCCGTGAACCATTTAACGTAGAAGAATTTTATTTCGCGTAGTGTTTTGGGAATACAGGGAATGCCATTTCGAAGTTACTTTACTCTGTTCAGTATTTTGTATTTTGTAAGATATACACTCTTGATTTTTATTGTATATTTATACTTGGTGCGTTCTTTTCGAATCGCTATAATAAAATTTTGGGAACACGTTCTCAAGGTGTTACACTTTACGAAAGTACAACAAAAACAAATGAATTTCTCGACCCCTCCGAATGAAAATACCCCCTTAAGTGTTAACCCTTTGCGGTCCGAATAGTCCAGTTAATCTGCACTCAATCGGCCACTGTCGGGCTGTATCGTGTAGTTTGCGTTTAATATTTATTAGTTATAAAATATTAAGTCTCAGTATAATATCAGTGCATAAAGAAATGGTTTACTATAATTTACAATCTATCCTGATAGTACGATACCCGAAGGCAAAAATTCGTATATCGAGTCTGACTCATCATAGACCCGCAAAGGGTTAAGTCATACGAGATTGAAGTTTCAGTTTCATTTTTATGAGCAATTTTTCCATCGAATTAGACAGACTGGCTCGATTTCCTGCTGCAAGATTCATGTTTTAAGCAGATGGGGGAGAAACGCAGAAACTGGAAATAATTGAAGGATAGCAATAAAGGTGTGTCCCGCTCGTATGTGAGCTATCATCAGGAACGCCAGAAATACGTCAACAAACCACCGACTTTGGCAAAGCACCAGGTTAAATTCGCGTCGACGGCCAGCTGTTCCTTGATCGGTTCTTCGTCTCGCTGGCAACGCTTTAGCGAATGCCGCGAAAAGTATCCGTGCGATCTTTAAACGTCTATGTACTTAAACCCGTCAATTTTTTTTCCTATCGTGATTAAAACTTTCGTGTTTTTACTTTTCGGTGCTTCTTGCCAATTAGCGTGTGCACATTACAACTTTCGACAATGACAGCATATGAAACATATTTAATTGGAATTTCTTTCGAGATTAAACGAGTTTCAGTTAAGACCACAATTTATTCGAAAATCCGAGCAAATGCACTTTTCATCTTAAACTGTTTAATTTTTTTGCAATATTGAAACACTTGCGAAGCGAATCGTGCATAAAATGTTACAAATGTGAATTTAATTTTTGAGATTTTCATTTCAACCCTAATTCTAAGTATTTCTTTACGAAATTGTAATATGTATATTATTTGCCACCTGTCACAGTACGAGTCAAGAAAAGTTCCAAAGGTTAAACATTGCATAAATTCGCGTTAGCTAATATTTGTTGTATTAAAATCTTACAGTAGTTTGCACAAACGATGAACACGTTCTTCCAGAATAGAAACCGGTTTAGCGACTAATTCATACGCTTCGTTGGCCAATTAACATCCTCGTTCAAAGTCACAGTAATCACTGGGATTTCAGATGTTCACTTGCAAAATTAGCGCAAAACAAACACCGGCACCAACAGTGACCGGTGACGATACACCAAGCTATGAAAGCTCTTTAAACGAATTAATAATGTCGAACGTAGGAGGAGCTTGAGGTTATTTCGACACTAAAGTGGATTTGAAAGTATTAAAAAATGTTAGACATTGTGTACGATGAAAATATCCAGGCTTCGAGAAACAAGATTATCGACAAACTTTTGTTTCTACATTTTTTTTTTATAAATTATACGAACCTTCCTATTTTTCTTTTCTCTTCTCTCTCTTCTGAGCCAAACTATTAGGTCGTTACATATGATATGGCGGATTCATTAACACGTTCCGTGCCGCGTGGGTCGCATATGCCCCACTCCGGACATTTGGCCTTTTCCTTCCGCTGACTTAAACTATGCAACTACGGCGACAATTTGTTAAAACAAACATTTTTCCTTTGCTCTACAGCGTATCTTAAACGTTACCCTTTTCTCGATAACAATGATCTTTGCAATCTTATAAATATTGGAAGACATATATAGAGTGAGAAGCAAAACTGTTAGTCTCGACAACGTGGGGAGCATACGACCGAAAATTGGTCCGGCATGGAACGTGCTAACGAAACCTCAATAACGTAGTCAGAACTAATCTTTATTTATCAAAACAAATTCTAGCAGATTCGACACATTTTTGCCAACGAATTACAAATGATTTCAGTCTATTATCATAGAAATCTGAATATCGGTAACAAATTTCACAAATGCATCCTTAATAGTCTTTCCTATTACAAATGCTTCTACCAACGTTGTGTTGTCCGTTCACTAGCTCTTCCTATCTCAAATGCAGTATGCATTAACATTTCATAGTGTCCCTTCTGCACCATGCCCCAGTTTAAATTCGTAAAAGGAAGTCACCGAAATCTGATTAGAATCCGTTTCCCACTTTTGACGTAACCTTAATCTAGCTCTGCCAGCGAAACAAGTGTTGCATTTAAAACAGCAGACTGTAGGTTTCACTTTTTTCACATGACAATCACCATGATTCTAATTTATTAAAAAAAACAACGGAATCCGCCAGCATGCGAACACCGCCATTTCGTGTGCAACGACCTAATAATTTCAAGACAACAGCAGAACGTCTTGAAATTTTTCGATACTATCGCTTCGAAACGTGTCGAGAACTCGAGGAGAATCTTTTCCGAATTTCAGCTAAACGATAAGAATGAAGAAACTTACTTGGTGCGTACGCTGTCCGGCGACGGTGGTCTTCGGGATTCCAGATTGTCCATAGCATGCCATTCGTTGAGACACGAGCGATCGCTTTCAATTCGTTGTTCATAGTAATTGACCCAGTCGTGTGACAGGCCACCCAGGAAATAGTTCTGCTCACGTGCCTTACTCGATACCTTGTGCAACGTCTGCAAAGCCGACCTGTGCAAAAATTTCACCAAGATTTTAAGAAAAGACCGTCGAGTTGAACGCATTTTAAAGAAAATATTTTGTACGCATATTTCAAGCTTGAGGAATTATTTTCTGTCTATTTTTGCATTGTAGCTGCGGTCTCGTTGTATCAATATACAGGGTGAATCACGAAACGTGAGCAGCTTAGATTATTCCGTTGTTAGTGGACCGATTGGAAATTCTTTTGTCTGGTGTAACATGGTTCAAAGAGAGCTTTAAGACGATCAAAATTCTTTATCGACTCATTCTTTCGGAGTGTTCAAGGTCACCTTTAGTTTTTTGTAGGTCAACCTATACATCTTTTTCACCTATCATTTAGCGAATATTGAGACAAATTTGGCAAGAATTGTAACAAGTGAAAACTCTGAAAAGAAATGAGTTGATAAAAAATTTACTATAATTATCTTGAAGCCCTCTTTGAACCATGCTATACCAGACGAAAGTATTTTTAATCGGCCTACTAACAACAGAATGATCTAGATTGATTACGTTTCATGGTTCACCTTGTATAGTAATTAATTGATACACTACACTAAGTAATTTGTCAATTTTTTTTTCCATTATTTATGTTATTCTCAAGACCAAATAGCTGGTAAAGGACTTTAAGGGGTAAATCCACTAACACAGTTCGATGGCTTGTGCACTTGCCCTACAATCTTTTAAGGGGATATCTGCTCGAAAGTGTATGAAAAATGGGCTGTTTTTGTGATATTTTTTCTTCCATGCTAAGAAGCCTACATAATTCTAACCTTTCTTCCTTCTTCTTTTAATTCATATAAGGCGATTATGGTAAAAGAAGAAAAGGTAATTTCATAATCTCGATAACTATTTAAAAGAAATTCAATTCCACCGTTAAGTTTAAAATTACAAATTGCAACGTATTTCAGTAACCGACTAATACATTAGTTTTTAAATTTCTCTTGATGAAGAGTCGCGGAGACTGTTTCAGAAACTAATCGAGTAGCAGCACACTTAACTTTCTTTCTCAAAAGTCTCTACGAAGAAAATGAAATCATATTGCAGCAATTTTTGAAAAATTTCTAAATCTCCCAAAAGATTAACAAAAATACGGCAAGACATCTCACGATAAGATAAGCGTGAAATACTTGCCTCGTAGGAAAACAGAAACTTTCAATCGAACATTTTATCACAGCCATATTGAATTTATTAACCCTTTGCAGTCGAGTGGCAACTGACATTAAACAATCGTCACTTGGTAAATAATTAACGAAGACAGAGAACAGATCTACGGGCCTCCATAAATTTCTTCACCACGGTGAAATAGAGAATACGTTGAATATTTAAATAAAATAGTATACTTTATTTCTACGTTTGAAAAAATTTCGAAGACCCGGGATGCAACCTTTCCTACAGAAAAATCACCTCCGAGTGCAAAGGGTTAGACGACACGAAATAAAAATAAAAATTCTCAAGGGAGTGTTTTAACGTGGAAATTTGGACGGTTTCACGGGTCACCGCGAGAAGGTAAGCGAAAACTTGTCACAAGCTTCTCCGTAGGCAAGTAAAGCTTACACTGGCAAATAAACAAGGTCGAGAATGGACAAAGAGAATTACTTATCTTGAACGAGAACCACTTCCGTTTCCAGGCAAGAGGAAATGAAAGACGTAAGTACTACTCGGTTGCTTTTTCCCCGCACTGGTTCTGATCTTTATCAAGCCAAGATAAACACACTGCTCGTGTTACGGTCGGCGCAACTTTATTACAGTCAGGTGGAAAGATTCACGTAGACGCAAGGACTATGACAATATGTTACAGTTCAAATGAAATACTCCTTAACAAATATTTGAGAATGCTGTCTCGTCCTATTATCACCTCGACAAACTTACCTTGATACACTGTACAGAGCTGGAAAGAAGTCTCGTGGAGGGATTGCGGGTCTGATTGGGTCACATCCTTGTAAGCCCACCTTTTCTAACACAATCGTAGATATAGGGCACATGTATTGTTACCATTGGCGGACAGCGATAACATCGACGAATGGAATTATTTAACCCTTTGCACAATGGGAAAAAGTGGTATTCAAAATTGGTATTCAGTATTTGTTACAAAATTGATGAAATTTTTGAAAACTAACAGAAATATGTTCACATATGTTGGCAAATATAACCATTTTATTTGAATATTTAATGTATTTTTCATCAGAAGATATTACTTTATTTACCAAATGGTAAACAATAATGTCGCTTCTCAGTCGCGACTCGAGTGCAAAGGGTTAAAATTGTGCGACGTGAGATTTAGGCGGCGCGTGTGAAGTACCTCTTTTACTCCTACGCTGTCCTGTGAAAAATCTTTCCAGCTCTGGATAGTACCTTACAAGGGAAAAGTTCCGTGATACGAAAATTCAAAAAACTGTTAAACTACATAAATATAGGTGTAGTTCAAGTGACGCTAATTACGAAATCATTTTTTGTCTCGGCAGTAAAACGGTCCAAGGAGTGAAACCACCCCTGAAAAAAATGGCGAGTTTTCATATTATTCGTATTCTTGCGCACCGCAATTCTTTCGTTTAGAATTTCACAAGGTCGTAACCGAGGTGCTGGCCAATTAAAAACACGCTAAAATTAGGGACAGAAAAGATAAATGGATTCAAGTTAGTACTTTTTTTTCTTTTTAATCATGACTTGTTCGAAGGATATTTAAACTAACACTGACGTTATTAACTTTTAGCCCGAGATTACTTTTTGAAATGAAAGTTGTCATCGTCGTAACAGCTTGTAAATTCGGGTAAATTTGTAAACACGTAGTCGAAAGAAGCTCTCTCATTGTAACCAGTTAAATTGCTCGGCTCGATTGCCTATTGATCGCAACCAACCATCTCTAACGTAATTTTAAACCGAATATTTTCTTCACGATCGTTCAAAGAATCATTCTCGATTCGTCTCTTTTCCATTTTTTTGTTCACGGTTGAATGCACAGCGAGGTAGAAAGGTTGCGGGGCGTTTTTCGATGGATGACGATATATCCAAGTTAAAGGAAGATCTATCCGTTCCTGTTTTTTTTTTTTTTTCGTGCCAGAAAAACAACAACTCCATGACAAATGTTTCCCAACCATGTCTGACTACCTTGATAAATGGAAAAATCCTAAAGCATCGTCATCACGATCGTTCAACCGTGAACAGGTCCAGCAAGGGAGTACCGTGCCCAAGGGGGAAGCTCCTATTCGTTCCTTGCACAATTTTGATGCCGAAAAATTGTGCAGGAACCGAGAAAAAATTTCATGGACCCAACCGGGAATTGAACCCGCGACCTCACGGTTGGCAAGCCAAGACTCTGCGCACTACGCCAATAACGCCCTCTCTACTTCCCTTCGTTCTTACTCCTTATAGCTTCGGTACGGTGACCCAAATCCCGAAATTGTTCTTTCATTTCTCTCATTCATACTTATTACGACTTTTTGGCAGTTGAATGTAGAACGAATTTTTGACGTGTCTCACTCTACACGTTACGACGACATTTTTAGAACTACGAATATACAGGGTGGTGCAAAAAAACTTGTCCACCTGGTATATTTCCGGTGTTTGCAATAATATGGAAAAATGTTACATACAGAAGTTGCACGATATGGAGGGGAACATAATGTGATGAGAATATTTTTTACATGAGTGCAGGCGTAGAGGAGATTTCATAGCTATTTCTATTTTCTTTAACGGGATATTTCTCTCCGTCGAATGTTGAAGCCCAATATTTTCACCTATTGTTAAAGGTCACCGAAGATCGTAAAATAATTATTATTGCGTTCGAATTGTGAAACCGTGGGTAAACCTTATCATCGCAGGGTTTATTTTAGCAAATACTGGAATTTATTGATTCTTACTTTTATGTAAACAGATAGTCATGCCGCAGTGTTTACGTTCTGTTAGCCAAGATAATCAACGTGAAGTTTTATTTTTGAGGAACAAGTGGATACGATCCTCGTCTATGGGCAAACTCGTCCAAATGTACTCAAATTCGTTAAAAAAATGTTGTCTATCGAGAAACACCGACGCTATACCGGAAAATATGAGACAACGGATTACCGAAGCATGCGCTGGAATAAATTCAGAGAAGATAAAACATGCACGTAATTCAGCGATACAAAGATTGCAGTTTTGCATTGACGCAAATGGTCAACACTTCGAACGTCTTCTGCAATGTAAGAGAATTTATTTTACCACCGCATTTGACACCGAACGACCTTTAATGACAGCATGCTGAAATCGCCACGACAGCGGTTATCTGTCGGTGTTAAAAAAAAATAGAGATGTCGTGGAAATCTCCTCTGCGCCTCAACCCACGTAAAAAGTATTTAACCCTTTCGCTACGTGAGTGGTAAATTTTTAACCACGGCTGCAAAATTTATTTTCGTTGCATCGTTTTAAAATTCGGTTTACTAAATTAAGGCGAAAAGGATAAAATTAAGTACTAAATTAAGGTGAAAATGTGCACTAAAAGGCTCCAACAGTATACTGCGAGCATATTTTTAAAACGCCTATAGGCTTCAATAGTAAACTAAAATTGTAAAAGAGCAACGCACATTTCACAAGATCCACGATCGATTGCTGAGCCATTTCAACTGTTTCACCGACCACGTTTATCACGAAGAAAGAGAGATTCCTCGAAGCAGGATCAAATAGATCCTTTTCAGGACGAGCTCTGCTAGAGCCAGAACGGTTTTAGGTTGGTTCCGTGTGTTCCACAGGTTTATGCGTTTCTCACACTCGCGACGAGAGTGAAAAACGAGGCAGCAAGATTCCCGGCTGGTCAAGATTCCCGTGGAAAGCGGAACTGTAACGTTCCAAGGATTCCAACGTCCAAGAGGACGCTAGAAACGCGTGCGTCGTTTTCTGGTGTGATTCGCGGGATAGTTTACAGACCGCGTTCCCTAAGAAACCACTAACGACAGATTAGCCGCGATAAATGGCAGAAGACGAACGGTCGTCACTTGTTTCCCCGACAGTAAAGATAACTAGTTGGCTGCGGTTACGCGTTCGCCGATTCGTTTGCACCTGATGGCAAATACTTCCGAGGGCCACGGATGTCCTTCCGCGTACTTCGCGGTTCCTCCAACGCCCTCGCTTGTCCGCCGTTTGTCGAGCCCTCCGATAAAAGCCTAACTGTTAAATAATATGCAATGTTTAGAGTCGCATCGACTGCTAAAGTTTCAGTCGCACAACGTTACGTTCGAACATGTCGAAATCGAGGAAGAAATTTCCAAGTTATAACGAACGACAAGTAAGTACCTGTTTCTTGTTCAGACGAAATCTTTTCACAGTCTGCGCAGAGATCGAGGTGAAAAGAAAATCGAAGCTGAAGAAATCCTTTCGCAAACCCGGCACGGATAGGTACTTGAAGAAATTTAAGGAACGTCGTGATCGGTTATCCGGCGCAAAGTAGCGAAGTTCTTAGGCAACGATGAAGCAACTACTCGAACGATCAACAGTTTTTCGACAAATGATCGCCTCGGGCAGCGACGTTTTGTCGGATATCGCCGAGAATTCATCATGGTTCGCTTCGATTCTCGAACTATCGACCTTGCTCGTAAGAGAAATTCGTAGGTTCCCGTTACAAGATCTTCCGAGAGCTAAATCTGTCTCGTGAAATGTCGAGCATCGAGACTGTTCACGTCGAGGTTAATTTCGTATCGGAATAAGGAAATATGCTTCTGTAACGAAATCGTGACTCTCGCTTAAATTAATCTAGATCTTCAATCGGTGAAACGAATAAAAATAAATTCCTAGATTACATTTTTTTCAAAGATACTATTTAAGAGAGTAACCACGCAAAAATAATAATTCATAAGAAAAATTAAGAGAAATTAAAAAGAAAACAGAATTGGTAGTTTTAACTGTCAGTATCATATTTTTAATAGTGTACTTTTGTTTTTTGTTTCATCTTTGTTATTTTCCTTGTTGGAGAATATACTTTGTTTTATCAGGTGCAATTTTTATTAGCAGAGAAACTTCCTACGTTAGTTTACAAATTGTTCTTAAGTTTCAAATGCACAGTCGAAGAATTTTGGCAATTCTTAATACGAAAATTTCTTCGTCTTAATTATTATATCTAATAATTATATTACCCAGATCTAATAAAGGTCGCCTCAATTATTTCATTTTATTATACCGTAGCCTACTGTAATTACAATTACAAGTTTGCTTACTTTTATATTGGAAATGGGTTATGGAATTAAATAGTCTTTTATCTTTGTAATATACGATTTTATTTACGGTCTCAGAGGAAACGTCTTTACTCTATTGAATCTTCTGAAGGACTGTTTCTAGGCACCAAAAAGAAAGTTGGGGTCCCCTTATACCTAGAAACTGTTTACGTTATGGTATGGCATTGTGCAGTGAGTGACTCGAAGACGAACACCAGATGCATCTGGTGGAAGTCCCAGTGCCATTGTTTAAAATAACCCGGAGACATTTTTGTCCTCACTTGATTATTTCCATAGGGTGTTGTTAGAAATAATCCAACATTTTATAATTAGAAAATAATTACTACTGATAAGAGACGCATCGTTGACAAAAAATTCCAACGAACGTCGTCTCTTGTTGGTCCATTAAAACAATAAAATACGAGGGTCGTTTAATAAGTAAAGAGACAAACGCCTGTTGTTTCAAAATGAAATTCAATATATTTCACAATTTACCTATTTTTCGACATAGTCCCTCCTTACAATTCCGCTCTTATCCCATTCTCAGTAGCAAAGAATTCTTTGTCTCGTTGCTTGAGCCAGTTTTCCACATTGATTTTCACTGTTTCGTTGCTGTCGAAATTGATTGCACAAAAGAGGAGTTCAAAAGAAATCTAATTTTTCATTATTTTCAGTTGTTTTTGTATACTGAAATTGTTGTCAAACAGCTGTTTTAAATGGGCAACAGGGATGTCAACTTACGATTTTAATTGTATCGTACTTCTTATTCAGATATATTTCGAACTGAAGTTCTTTGTCTCTGTACTTACCGAATGACCCTCGTATATTACAAAATATATTAGGAAACTTTTGCAGCATCACTTTCGCGATAAATGCCCACAGGTGGAACAACGACTGTAAATTTTTGCACCGTATGTTTCGGATATGATTTCGCAACTGTTTGGAGCGAGAGTAAATCGCAGAGAGAGGGCGAAGGCTTCTGTTCGAGTACATCTAAGGGTATGCGGCTCTAAATCTTGGTATTCAAGTGTTTCGCAAGTGTTGCAACATTGCTTGCGAACCGAGATTGCAAACTTGCGAAGCAGATGAGCCTACAGATGAACTACTGTCGTTTTTCAATGTAAATGTTTCGTCAAAAACTGCACGCGAAAGTCCGTTTCGTATTTCCCATCGTTAACACGTTGTATTAGGTCATTCCGTAAGTTGGTGCCGAAAGCGAAAAATATTTTAACGAATATCCAAGGAAATATTACAGCGACGACATAATGATCTTACAAAAAGAAAAGTTGTGAAATGAGAAAGGTTTAAAGGTTCGTTGGAAATATTGATCTAAGTTACAAAATTCGATACAACCCTAATCTTTGGTTTTAGCAAGCAAGCATTTTCGCAAAATAAGTTCGAATGAGATGTACGAAGATTTTTTTGACTGAATGTATTTTTTCATTTCATCAGCGCCGTTTCGTTACTGAAAGAAGATGAGGAATTTCGGTAATCTGAGAATTAAAAAGAAATTTGGAACTTTGCAGAGATATAGATCAATTGACGCTAATAACGCAATAATTTTCTGTTTCGGTAGTAAAACGGTTCTAGGGATGAAAATACCCCCTGAAAAGAAAAATGTGAATTTTCATATTATTGTAAATATTTACAAGTGTGGCTTTTGATGTTGTGCATCGTGGTGGTAAAGAATTTTCGAAAAACATTCTTTTTAAGAAATTAACAACGGAGTAAATTTTGGACAAACCGTTTTTCAAAAATTCCTTTTACCACCGCAAAAAATGGTTTCGTTATTAGCGTTAATTGAACTCGATTTTTTTTTAATTTTCGGGTTATCCAACTTTCTTTGCGAGAGAGAAATAGATAGTAGATGAAATGTTTGCAGCCCAAGTATTATTAAAATGTGTACCATTGTAGAATTGAAATTCATTGGGCAAGATCGAAGGAAATCTCTTCCATTGGAAAATGTTCAATAACTTCGACGTGATTTCGACCCTTCCTCAGGGCAGAATTTCTCATAAGGCGCGTTAGGCGCAAGCTGGGACCACAAACCTTACTCCTCACAAACAATATAAAAAAACAGCCTAGAAACACTCGTATTTAAATATTAAATTTACAATATAAAAACAAGAGGCCGCTATTCATAAAAATTTCTGCAAGTGTCCTCTAGGAGTATCCCAGGGAATCCCATGCAACTTGGGTACATACTTGGAGTATCTGAAGTGAATAAAACATTTGGTCACCAAAGTAAATTCCAAGTGACTCAATTATTTTCAATAAACTTAAAAAGAAATGTGCGTGCATTTGATCAACACTAGGCTTACGGGACGCGGGATTTTCACGCATTTCCAATTTCACAAGGAAAATTACAGATACCGTTTACATAAATATACAATATCACATAGTTTCATTTATAATATGTTGTTTTTCAAAGACATAATAAGAAATGTCCGTAAACCCAGTGTCAACTGAAATATACTTCTCCTTTCGAGGCCTCGAAACGACGTTGCGCCGAGGGCCCCAAAAGGTGTAAACGCGGCTCTGCCCTTTCTACAGGGTAGGTACACCTGTATTATCAGGGAAACGCAGCGGTGGATCTATCGAACGTAAAATTATATTTAGCCACCACGAGGTGCACTTAAGAGCCAGTTTATTTTTATCGCTATCTCGAGATAGCGTACGATGCTCTTAGGATCCTAAGAGTCTTATAGATCGGGCAGTTCTTTCTCTTCTACTCCTCCGCGACGATTAAACAAAACCGTTTCCGGCTTTTTCAGGGCTCGATTGACGGAACGTCAGACTCATTCCTCGGCCTGTCGACCAGCAGCCTTTCGATGCTTTTGCGTAACTGACAGCAATCATCACAGCCGAGGACGCTAAGTGTATTTATAATTAAACATTTTACGTAACGCGTTCACATTTAACCGGTACTGATTCTGTCGATAAGTCGGTTCACCATCGAACGATGCCAATTGCGAGCCTCGAGGAACAAAGGGGAATTTCAATCGGGTAAGAAAGTTTGTAGGTGAGAAAGAAGTGAAATTAACTTAGCTGGAGAAAAATTGATCGTGCACTGACCTAACTTAAAACTTGAGAGTAACGATATTTCATCGATACAGTGTTAGGTCCATGCGAGAGTTTCCATCGCTTGTAAATCGATGGTACGAAAAGGCACTGTATGCTGCATTTCTTATGTAAATTTTCACCGTTGGTATTTATACTGAATACAGTATTAATATTATATTATTAGTATTCATACGACGACTAATTACAAATATGACAAAAATTAAACACATATTCTCCAGGAAAATTCGACGGGAACTTTCGCAAAGACCTGATAGAAATACTGATAGAACACGATCTTTGAAGAAACAGAGCGAAAAATTCGAAGGAAGAAATTGAAACTTCAGGAAGTAAACCAATATAAAGAATAATTTATAGAAGAAATGGCAGGGATTTTAATTGCTATAGAAAACGGAGCGAAGAATTCGAAGAAAGAAATTGAAACTTCAGGAAGTAAACCAATACAAAGAGTGATCTATAGAAGAAATGACAGCCATTTTAACTGCAACGACAGTTCTTCAGACTGTATAATACAGAATGTACAGTGAAATGCAGCTGAAGAATGTTGGAACGTGAAAGAAAAACTTTATAACGATATTCGTTGATTGCATAACAATTAAGTCTATGCAAAATTTGTCATCGCTTGTAAATCAGTGAGACTAAGAGGCATTGTATGTTTCTTTTCTTATTTACATTTTCACAGTTGCTATCTTTATTGAATATACTGTAGTATTAATATCCTTATGACAACTAATAATAAATATGATAAAAAATAAACACACATTCTCCCCTCTTACTAAGGTGGTACTACTTCCTCTCGCCGTTTTTATGTGCAAAGGTAATGCTGGAATGAAAACCTGTTTAACACACTTTGTAATTCTACGTAGTGTCAATTCAACGATAGATTGCAGTTAAAAAGCAGCTTCGCAGACGGACGTTCGAGTCGTTGTTTGAGAGAAAATGAAAATTATACCAATTTTTATATTTACAAGCTAGACTTATTAGCAATTACTTTTGCTTACTCATAAAAGTAACATAGAATTTCGGTCCATTTTCGTATTTATCCTTTACTATCTTGTATGTTTGTGTTTACTAAAATTCAGTTGACATAGATACACTATGGCGCTTCTTTTCATTTACTTGAGAACGATAAAAACGTGTCGTTTAAATACTAAGCGTTAAAAACTCGAAAGTAGGGAGCAAGGATTTGATTAGTTTTTCAATTCGTCGAAATCAACGCTGTAAAATTCACGTTTATGGGTTACAAGCAACGATCGCACCAACTGACAAGAGATAATGAAAGAAAGGAAGATAAATTTAATTAGTCCATTAATTCTACGCATTTATTCTGCAAACGATCCTGAATCAAATACAAAATTTCGATACTGAAACGTGCGAGTGCGAAATAGGACAAGTATAGAAACAAGCAAATTTTATTTTTACCCATGGCGTGATTAAAGATTCGCCGAGAATCATCGTGCTTTCCAGTCGGGTATCGCTGGTCAGGCCTGTGCCGGTGTCCAATACGGTGTCATTGCTTGTTTTCCGCGCGTACACGTCCGGACCGATGGCACGTGAAAAGCACGTCTGAGTCGCGGGCAATTAACGAACTGGATATTCCGACGGCTTGCGCAACAGACGAGGACAACAGCACAAGAGAGACTGAGTGTTCGAGGCGTAGGTATCGTAATTATAATGAGTCGCGTCATCAGCTGATCCTAAATGGAACGGCCGGTGAAGCAAGCAATGACGAGTCGATTGCTCGGTCACGAACCCAATGCGATGTCGACTAGCCGTTACGCGGTTAATTGAATGAAAAGGCGGACCACGAGGAGGAAAATCGAAGGTACCGCGACACTTGTTAACCCTTTTACGATCGGTGATTCTTTAGGGAGCACTGGATAAAGAGTTCGGAGGATTTTTTTCTTTCTTTGTACGTATATCAGCAAACGGAATTGGATTTAGTGCCCTTCAGCAGGCCTTCGGGCGGGCAAGGGCGCCCACCGATGCCCGCGGGCAGAGCTGAAAGCGAAGTGATGTTACGTATATTAAAACGGAGTGGGGGAATGACGCTTGTGTTACGTATCTTCGAAACATAATCCTCCTTCGATGATTACTACATACATACTTATTTACATACACGCACTGTTGCCCGAGAAGGCGTGACTTGCCCGCCGATTTGTTTACGCCCGCGGAAGCTTAATACGCTGCCCGTACGGGCAATGTCTGAACGGTAGGCTAATGCGGTGGCATAAGACCCAAACGTTAAAATCCTTTGTGTAACATGACGAGGGCATGAATCGAAGAGACTATCGAAGATTTTTGTACCAAAAACACTGAAATCTTTAAAATTCCGTGAAAAATTTGTTAAATTAAAAACTCAAGAAATTGGCTAAAATCGAAATAATAATTAAAACGCTAAAATTTAGCAAATAAAGAAGACGCGCTACAAAGATGCAACTGACAACAATATTTGCAACTTTTTTTATTAGATGTACAAATTAAATTGGTGCTTTTTTAAAAAGACGTCTTTATCGACACAAAACCGTCATACTTTTTCAGAGAGGGAATTCATCAGTTGCTCAACAAATGGAAAAGAATTCTTCCAAATAATGGAGATTACTGTGTTTGATTTTTAGTTTGAAATTAGTAAACAGCAAATACTTCGAATTCGTTGAATCCGTTCGTAGATTCCGTGAATTCCTTATGCATCATTTGGAAATGCTCGATCCAGATCTTAAAAGATCATGATTCACGTGAAATACTGGGGAAAACCGTGACTTATTTTCCTTCCTACCGAAGTATCGTACAAACGGGCTTCCCCTGTCTAGAAGGAAACGAGATGTATACCGGAAAGTAGATTGTAAGAAACGTGTACTGATTTTAGAAGAGGTTTAGCGAATAAATGCGGTTTTCATTTAGATTCTAAATTCAGTTAAAAGATTAACTGACTTTTAAATAATAACAATGCCGATTGTAGATATCACAGAGGTTGGTTACTTCTGATTTTTGATAGTTTTCCTTTTTAAATATAAGTAAACAAACATTTGTATCGCGTATGAAAGAACCGATTTATTTTGTTCTGCAACACAGGTCACTTGTACTGGATATTATTTGAAGTTTTATCTGAAGAGTATGTATAGTAAATGCCAATTCAATTACACATAAGGATATGCACCGAATTGTTAACAATTGGAATATTTTGAAAAAATCTGATAACTTATCAACAGCAAACCACTTGTTCAAAATTACAGACGCAATAAATACTGGATGACTGCAAAAGTTCGTGCCCAATTTGAAAATTAAACAAACGGTATGTGCATAGGCACATTTCATTTGAAAATAAAACGAAATGAAACGAACAATTATTTGAAAATAAAACACAAAACGGTGTATCTTTCGATAGGAATGCAGCATAACGCTGAAACAAACACCACCTCTGAAAATCAGGCATGAATTTTTGCAATCATCTAATATTACCAAAATTTCAGTTGGACACGATTGAACTGATCGAAATAAAAATAAAAAATAACCTTGTCTGACACAGTTACAATTTACTTTTTCGTACAGACTTAACACTAAAACAACCAAACTCGTCAAACTGAAGGATTTCAGATTTCTTGCTGTGAAGTACAGAAATTATTAAGATGCTTTTGTCCAAGTTCGTAGTCACTTTTGTTGAAAAACATAGATAATTGTACAGACCAATTTGCTTTCCATCGATCATTCTAATCTCGAAGTAAAAAGATCGAAGTTATACAGCATCCTTTTCTATTAAAAAAAAAAAAAATCACAAAGATTGCCTATTCTTGTGCCCAGGAAACGCGAACACACACCCCCTGAACTCACTAAATCAGCGAATCTTTATTTACTCAGCTATCGTCACTTTTATGTTTCCGAATCATTTGAAATTCGTGCTAGTCCAAGTCTGAGAAGAACAACGTCTTGTTACACGCGCGTATTTTTCTCGGCGAATTCACCGTTGGCCGACTGCCAAAGCAATGAACAGGAAAGAGTAAGCAACATGCAACGGATCGCGGATGAAGAGACAAAGAATATCGGAGCAACAGCACACGAATCGCATCCGCTGAAATCGAGAAATGGCCGAGGAATAATCGAAGCACGTGGACTGTCTGAAACCTCTTACTTATTATTATTAGAGTCACACTCGAACGTCGTAGTTATGGTAGTACCTACCAGCTTGTTAAAACCAAAATAACACTTATTTACATTGTTGGTTTTTTGTTCGAACAAAAACATCACGCGATGATATTTTTAATGTTAAACGAGATACTTTTGACACGTGTACGATACTACGTAGCACTGACCAGCAAAAATTCGTTAACGTATTCATCGACGTGCTGTTCCCTCGTAAACTTTTCACAAAACTAATAAAAAGACAAATATGTTTGAGCAGTACGATGCAAAGTTGTTTCTCTTAGGAGATAAAAATTCGAAATTTCGACAGCGAACAGCACGAAGTTGTGGAAAACTGAAGTTAAAAGACACGCTTAAAAAATGAGAAAATGTTACGTTACATCGTCGGGATGTTATCCTTGAAAGTATGTAACTTTTGTTGAAACACTTTCCTACGAATATCTTTGTAACGCCAAAAGCAGGCGTTTCCCTGTTTGCAGCTCAATATTTGACGGAATATACGCGGTAAGTAGACAAGTTTAACGTTTACATTAACTAGAGGTTACAATTTAATATTAGGTCATCCCGTAAGTTCGCGTTGAAAGCGAAAAATATTTGAATAAAAATCCAAGAAAGTCCTATGGCACCGACATAATGGTACAGGAGAAAGTTGTAAAACGAGAAACCGCTAAGGTTTTTTTTTATCAAAGATTTGATGGAAATGTTGATACTAAATTATAAAAGTCGACACAAAGTTATGAAATGACCTAATATAACGTGAAACATTTTTTTAATTATTCTCACATTTATTTAAAATATAGAAAAAAGTAGTTGAGAATATGACCGTGTCCGACTATTTCTCTGACAAACTGTACATTGTACACACCTTCAAATATCGCAAAAGATCTTAAGAAACGTCTCTCGTCGAGTCAACATACAATCACACTCTCTGTTCACGAGAATTATTATAAATACATTTTCCCGCGTCCATATCTTATTGATACATTTACTGCTTATCACGACGACATTTCTCCATAGTAAATGAATAATAAGAACGAATCATCGCAAAAGGCGTGTCGATATCTTACCTAGCAGCTTTGGCGGTATTGGCGACGAGCTTGCTCCTCCTGAGATTTTCAAAGGCGCACAGGATTAGTGGCAAGACAAAGAGAATCGCCATGTAAACGGAACTAAACATCACCATGTTTCCCCTTGTGCCGATGTATCAGCCTTGCGAGTTATTCTCGTCAAAATCATTGGATCATCCCGGCAAACGAGCCTACTACCTCCTTTCGGATTAGCTCCAAGGTCGTCGGATTAGTCCAGTATTCACGATAAGCTAAGGCTATTTGTTCTGCTTCGAGACGCTCGGTTTCCAGCACGCCACAGCCAGCAGCCAGGACGCGTATTGTTTTTCTCGACGTTTTGTGGCTGAAATCCAGTTTTCTCCTGATCAACCTTGGCCAAGACTGACGGCAATTGACGTGCGATCCTCTTTTTCTTCGTTCGACGATTTCTGAACGTGATACACATGAACGACGTAATCACAAGGTAATCATCGGTCTCTTATTCGAATATCCGTTTTTTCGTTGCACAACGGTAGCTTCGAAAAAAAAAAACGCTATTTCGTCGACGATTTCACTACACGTTTCGTCCTTTATTTGCAGAAATTCGCGAAAAAATAACGAAACTTTTTCCACCGTAAAGTTGAGAGACAGTAGGTAATCCAGTTGTCTGTTGAAGCGACGGACAGTTCGAATAACCAGACGTCTATATGGAAAATCAACAGAGACGTTGCCTCCGAGGAGCCAAAATTCGATGAACGAGTTTTTCTTAGCACGGCCACGTTCCGTCGACTGGCGAACAAGCTGATTCGATCGTAGGATCTGGCAAATCAGAATAGTATGCGTAGGACAGGCCTCGCGGAGTGGTGGGGCCATGACAAACGACCGAGACCAGCCATATTTAGTGTCGATATGTTGGCGGTTTTTTTCATGCGTCCAAGGAACCCGTCCCATGCCGTCCTATCATCGACGGTATACCGGAAACGTGAGAAAGGAGGATCATCTCCCGGGGAAGAAAGTGGATCTTGACCTGGGCGAAGTTTTATAGGCCCACCGCCTGCACACAGTGTCCTGCTCGACGAATATGGAGATCCGTTACGAAACTGGGTTTCTTTTTTCTCTGACAAATTCGGATTTTACGTTTCTTTCGTGACGAATTCTACTTCGAAGTCTGTTTTGCCAACCTTAGGTAACGCTTGAAAAGTCATTTCCCTTCGAGGTCTAAGGTGTTAGGCGTGGAAATGAATTCTTTTCGATTTTCCGGTGCGATCCAAGTTTCATTTAAGAAATTATTTACATTATTGTTGATGACCTTTTGCTATTTTTCTGGCAGCTTGAGAATTCCAATCGCGATAGAAACTTGGTGGCTTTAAATCAATTATACTTTACCAATACTTTCTTTTCTACTTTTTCGTCGCATTCGCAACTTATAGTTTTCCGGTGCTCGTCAATTAATACCAGAACTACCGACCGAGTCAAAATGACTCATTAGCAATGTTCGAAAAAATGCGAATGTTCGATGCTGATAAGTGTTATCGTTTGTAACTTTCCGAATTTATTTTCTGCGTGTACGCTTCTATTTGTATCTATTCGAATCTAATTTTTCAATCACGTTTTACCTACAGAAAAATTTGCTTTTGCAAAGTAGCTAATGGGTCATTTTGACTCGGCTGGTAGCTCTAGTGTTAACGCATTGAGTGGCGGCACCCATTGATGACGCGACACGCAGGGTCGTACGCGCCTTGCAGTTGTAGGGTTCCAAGCAATAAAACGGAAAAGACTGTCGACTAACTGTAGTTCGTTTGCTGCTAAGAATTTAAATACACTACAACTGAAAAACTGATTCCAAATTGACATTGTACCACGCTGAACGACAGTTCAAAATTCTTATCTTCCTCTTCAGCGCCTAAATTACTAATTCTGACACTCGAAACACGTGTATTTTGCTACCGGATATAGTTTTGCGGCGACTATGCCGGAAAAGCAGGTTGATGTACACTCCCGTTCATAAGTACGAGCACACTTATTCAGTGCGAACTAAATCTGAATCACTCGTTACAAAATTATTAAGATATAAAAAGCAAACAAATGATTCAGTTTGGAAAAAACCAGCGATAGGCATCGCAAGGTGTAAGAATCGTCAAATTCATTGCTGTTATAGGCCGAAAGTTGTGAAATAGTGGGATTTTCACAATTTTTAACCGTTTGTAGCTCGTAGCAACAGTAACCGATTTCGATGAAATTTTCAGTATGTATATAATTGGCATAAATCTACAAAACGTGTGTTTTAAATTTTCATTGCAAGCTTACATAAAGAAGTTGTAAACAGTGACCTTTATAATTTTCTTCGCTATTCCCACAAATTGCAATTTTTTCCAAATTTTTTGGACACGTCATCTGTAGTACACTAATCCTAACTTCTGAGAAAAAAACTCAAGTCATTTGGTCGAATTTTAAAAAAGTTATTCTGTTTTAAAGGGTGCACGGAGACTTTTTTGACCGAGTGTATATTTATCGTCACATTAATACTGTCACTAGATAATTGAGCCACTCAGTAGCCAAAGTGATTAAATCCATGAAATAAAATTTATTTAGAGTACTTTTAATCTGAATAGAATTTTCTGCTGCAGAAGAAATAAACTCCGTTCCACACCGAATACTTGATAAACGCAATTTCCTAATTTTATATCGCACACACTAATTTATGAAATTAACTTTCCTTTTAATTTTAACGAAGATTGCATTTTCCTCTTTAAAGCTGAAACAGTTCGCGTTCTGTTATTTGATAAATAATTGAATTTAATAATCGCAGTGATAACAATCACGTTGTTAAACTACCGACGATTGTACAGCAAATAACAAGTGTTTATTTGGTAAATGCATGCATCATGTACCAGAGGATGCACCTGCAATTATTGCTTTCTAATTGTACAATACACGTAGCGACGGTGAATCATTTTAACAGCACGCACAGGCTTGCACGGGCTTATTTAACTTGCAACTGTCAAAATTATATAAAATAATAGGCGAATTCAGAATTTCTTCGATGCAATCTGTGACGGACGACCGAGTAAGGATTTTGTAATAACTGTCATTCTTGGAAAGGGAAAGTCCAATTTGTTCATGCAGAAAATGTATGTTAATGTTGGTTTGCGTTTAGAAGTTTGACCTCGTTCGAGGTTTCTAGACGACTCAATTGTTCTTGGACATTTTGAACATGTTACTCTTGTGTAATTTCTCTAGTTTCCAAGAGAACGAACAATTAAGAAAAGTAACGTGAATTCTTAACCATTTTACGATCGGTGATTTTTAAGCAGCACTTGCAAAAATGTTCGGAGGACTTTTGTAACAGAAACACCGAAATCTGTAAAATTACAGAAAAAATTTGCTCAGCTAAAAATTACCCGAAGTATAATGGCCACTAAGTTACCGAAGTAGCAACTAAAACGCGAAATATTAAGGAAAAAACAAAAGTGCTATAAAGATGCAACCGATAACAATATTTGCAATTTACTTTTAACACGAGTGCATTCAATGGAAGAATAAAAAAATTGATACAAATGTATGATTGTTCAGTGTATCAACAAGTGTCATCTATTTGTTACATATTATCTTGATTTGCAAGCAATTACAATTTGGCGATAAAAGGCGATAACGGTAAATCGTTATTGCGAGCATTTTCACCTCGAGCCTAAAAGGGTTAAATAAAGAACCAATTTGTAAACGAACGGAACTGATGACTTCAAATTAACGATGTCTTATGTTAATGTCTCCACGAAGCTGTGACAATACATCCCACGCTTCACCGCCAGAGGGACGGGCTAACTAGCGAAGCGACAACCTTTCTCGCGAATCCTCGCCAAGGTTCCTATTTCTATGTACAGGGTGTCCCAGTTCTTTCCGATCAAACTTTGCCAGTATGTTCTATTGGCGTAGGAAAGAAAAAAATGTTATACAAACATGGGTTGTTTGAGGCTTTATTAAAAAGTTATAAGAATAATACGAAATGCAAAGGGTAACGGGTGTACGATTATTATGACACAAAATAGGAATAGATCAGCGATGTGTACATCTAGTCTGTTTATACAAGCTGTGTTTAGGATCTACGGTCCTTGAAGGTGTTGAATGTAACTTTTGCCAGTGCCATTCTTGTCCTGTATCATAGTAACCGCAAGTTCATTGCCATTCCTTTCGTATTTTTGTTATAACTTTTTAACGAAGCTTCAAACGATCTATGTTTGTATAATATTTTTTTCTTACCTATACCCATAGAACATACTGACGAAGTTTGATCGGAAAAAACTGGGACACCCTGTATATACAATTTTTAACCTGACCTAACCGTCTCTTAGGCAGCCTTACCGACGACTCCAGTAAGAAGTCCAGGACGAGGAACGTATCTTTGTCTATTATATCTTCTTCTATTTCTTTCCTTCTCACAGCTATCGTTATAAAGTATCATTATCACATAATCTGCAAAAATTGCAAACAAAAATTTGAAAGTCGTATCAGTAGTAATTCAATCCGAATTATACTTAAAGTCTGTAGTGCGTCTAGAATTAAAATTAAATTGCAACTAATATAGTAAATGTATTTCTTTACACTTAAAATAAAAATATAATTAAGTAAATATGTAACAAATAGAATTGACGATTTGATCATTCCTTAGATGGCCAATTTTTCTTACCAACCCAATCATTCTACTGGTTTCAAAAATGACCGAAACAATCTGCACATCACTTAACAAATTTTTTTATCCTATATCCCTACAACAATGAAAAGCACTTATATAGAAATCTTGTTATCGATAATTTTAGAGTTTGGAAATTCATTTTCCCAGAGAGCATTGAATATCATTTCTTGCATACAACTTACATGCACACGTATCGTTGAAAAGTAGTCTTTCAATTACGCGTGTCGTATATATACGACGATATTGTGGCCACGAGGTCAACGTACGTATATATCTAAGAATCAACGAAGATGAAACGAAGACAAACCACTCGACACTATTACGCTTCACACCCATTTATCATGTAGACTTATATTGGTTTCAATATTTTGCATTACTATGGTCTCGTTATTGTGTCATGTTTGTCATTGAACCGCCTCATCAGTATTATACCACTAATGACTCTGAACCTCCTTTGGTTAAAGCACGTTGCAATGAAAGGATAAAGGAATGATTATCATATTTCAGAATTTCAGCCTCAATTTACAGATACAACTCTGTGTTCCCTAAAAATTTCGCTAGGAAATTGCTGGACACCACAGAAGAATACGAAAGATCGAAGAGACGTCACTTTCTGCATCTACCATACAGATTTAGCGGCATAAGCTAAATAATATCACAGTGATACTCCACTGGGTGTACTCGCATTCATGCCAACTTGAGTCCTCACAGTCTGTGCTGAATATCATCGTACGATAGATTGCACTTACGAAAATTACAAAAAAAAAAGAAACAACATGCTGTAAGACAACGAATTGAAGAAAATCTGAAATCTGTCTAAATGTAAATGCACGCCAAGTGCATGTACTATGAATAAATGTTGCTTTGTATTAATAGAAGTGAAAGAGATAAAAGCGTTTAAATTTGCAACAACTACCCGCTATATTCGAATTGGCGCAATAACTCTGCTTTTCTGCAAAGTGTAAATATATGCGTTGAAATTATATTTAGCATTTTGACAACGTCTCTCTGTGGCCGCGTGGCGTTTGCAGATTCATCAGGTGAAAACCACGGCTATCATTTTTCCGACTAAAAATCAGAAGCGAATCAGACGTCGAGCAACGATCAGCTGGTACAGAATATCGCGTGCAGTTGGTAAAACGCAGGGAACGGTGAAAAATGAAGGTAAATCGCGTCGTAAAACGTTGGAAGAAATCGTGCTCTGCTCCCAGTTCGAAGAGTCGAAGAAAATTCGTTGCGACGCGACGTCGTAAAGAGGCGAGGAGGCCGAGTTTCGAAGCGTTGCCGGACTCGTTCTTCGTATTTCGCAGCCGTGGAGTTTACAAGGCGCATTGCAAAAGTGGAACAATCCCGCCAGAAATAATCACACCGGCCTGCTGCCAGAACAACCGTGAAAGTCGCCGGCGATCGTCTCCTTCATCGCCATTTACATCGGGCAACGGCCATTGAGCTTTCGCGTTCCATGATAACGAGGGGCGATCAACCATAGTTATCGAAAGTGAAGCCGTACCTCGAACAACGTGATTTCTGGTCCAATGCGTCGAATTGTTTGAGAGTTTCCAGAGAAAAGCGAGCAGTCCATCCATGTAAAACGATCTCCAATTTTGCTTATTTTCAAGGATCAAACGAGGGACAAATTGGTCAAGTATCGGTAAAACTTTTAACGAGTATTGGGTTGGAACAGAAGTTCGTAGGGTTTGTCAAACCACTTGGATCAGTTCGTCGTCCAAAAAAATGCTAAGTTCTGGGAGGATGGAACTGCCTTAAAAAATGGCGAAAGACAGTGGAACAAAATGGCATACGTGGTTGAATAAATCTATGTACAAATATCTAAAAATCGTGTTTGAATTTCACTTAAAAAACGCTAGGATCTTTTGTTCCAACCCAATACCTTCAAATGAGGCGGTAATTAATTTTCCTCGGTTGGAAGGCTGAAGGCTGACATGTGCCAGTGATTATGACACTAGCCAAATCTTTTTTTCCTTTAGGTGAATTAAAAAATACTTTTTTATTACGAAAGATCGATGCAAGACAAAATAAGCGATAAACTCGATTTTTTCAGACTTTTTACTTCGATCACTTTCACAATCAGAGGAAAAACATAATAAGTCACATTTTCCCTGTGTAAATTTTTTTAAAAGGCTTACTTTTTTCAGCTGTTATATTAAAATTTGCTGTAGATTTGTTAGAAGATACTTTAGTATAGATAGCATGAATATTTTTAAACAAATTACTGTAATATTAAATTCAGTTAGGATTGTAATTGTTCAATTTTCTCTTAACTATCTACAACAGACCTACAGTCCCACGAGATTGTAAACTTTTAACTCTATTATGTGATTTTTAGCCATATTTTTCACGACTAGATTGTGCTATAATAAAAAATATAAAATCATAAAGGAGGTTTTGTTACTTATATACATTAAATGTGTTATATATTTCGTATGCAGCCCAAGACGATTCCTCTTCATTCAACGTGGCCTAGGCAAGCCAAAAGTTTGAACGCCCATGATCTATAACAATATATACCTGTTCTTTCGCTAACGTGTTAGACGGATATTAACGAACGGAACGCGAAACAAATCACAACGCCAATTGGCGGCATTCACGTATTATATGCATTTAAGCAAGCGAAACCGCCAAATGGCGTCATCCGCAGCGAATGTGTTCGAGTACTCCCTTTTAGCTACCAAATAACACGAGCCGTTTATTTTGAAAGTGAGGCAAGTCTATTTTTGAAAAAAAAAAATGAGGTTGATGATAACAATAGATATAACTTATTATGATCTTTTTATCTGTAAACAATCTATAGTCGCAACAAAAAAATGAACTTGCCCCACTCTCAAAATAATCGGCTTACGTAAGAATCAGAAGATCAACAAAAATGGACTTATATTTTTCTGCTGTGCTCTTTATTTCATACCGTTGGAGATATTTACTATCAAATAAATATATAAAAATATTTCCAAATATTTTCTCGAAAATACTTGGTCATTTTAATTATTTCCGTTACTACTGGACCAATACAAATTTTTCTTCCTTTAGATAGCTTGGTTTAGAGGAGCCTACAGGCTGATTGCAATACATGTATGTTTTGTTGGTCATTTTTCTTTTTTTCAAAATTATCAAGGTCATCTTTAGTGTTTTAAATGAAACTATAATTTTTTTTCGCCTATCTTTCATTCAGCAGACAAAACAGTATATTACGGTGCTTACGGTATTTGTCTTTTTGTTGGAAAATAGGAAAAGAAAATGTTAAAAATCAGTATTCCTTCTTTACAAAACTATAATTTTGGGCACTTCGTGAAACAATGTTTGTGGTTTGCTGATAGCACAATTATACTACATATATTGTATAAATCTTACTAAATAGCATGCTGTCAAACAACAACCTAAACCGGAAATGCAACAAATCGAAAGATTGTTAAAAATCATTCCAGGTTTCAACTACATTCGAATTTTCCATATAAAATAAGTTTCTTCTATCTTAATAGTCCTTCATCCAATTAGCTCTTAATTCACTTCACGCGAAAAAACCACGTTTTAATAACACAACTCACTGACAAGCGTTCAAGTGAAACTTGCTCGAAAGCCAATTTACGCTGAACCTGACACAGAAACAAATTAAACGTGCATTAAAACTTGTTGCAGCTTGCATCGGCTTTGAATCGTATCGTATTGGAGAACCGCATTAGCTACAAATTGTTACAATCCAACTCGGACGACTCTCGAGACAACTTCCCAATCGAGTTGCAAACTTTTTCTCCTTTCTGCGAAAGAAGCGAAACAGTTGGATCCTTGAAGAAATTGCGCACGACTGTACGCTAGACAACCAGTTACATTTGAAACGGTCGAATGAAATGTTCGTCGAACGAGCTACAAAATGATCGCGCAACAACTAACCGTTTTATTCGATCCGCCTGACACGGCGATTCTCCCGGATCATTCGACGTAATGATCCGCGAATGGATCTAGATCATGACAACGCGTCTCGCTGACAGTTATTCCGCAAAGCAGAACGAGTCGCGTGCAAGATTCCCTGTGTGTATCCCCCAACCTGTTCTACACCGTAGTCACCACAGTGAAAGGAATGGAAGCGATTATAGTGTGACATGCACATGGAAGCACGGCGAGAACAGCCGGTGACATCAACGATGCCAGGCTACCCTGCGTTAACTGCTGTCGATAACGATCTAGCTGACACTCCTGCACACGCTGTCAGGGACTTTTGTTCGTTAGAACACACCAGGGAAAACGAGCGAACAAAGCATCTGGTGTATCTTTCTTTTCGGCTCGTGTTACGGAAACACAAGGTGCTCGGAAAGGTTGTCATTAAACTGATACCGCGTGTCCAAGGAAAAAATAGACGGCGAAAGCTCCGACGAATCCACGTCAGAAAATGCTTCATCAGGGGTGTTCCGAGAAACCGAAGAGATTCATTATGAAGCAAGGTGTACGATTCTTGTGAGTTTTATATTTCTGTGAAGTTAGTAACGTGGACGATTGTGGAACACAAAAAATTACGGAAAAATTTTAAGGCTATTGGTTCGTATTTGCAGCAGAGATGGAAAGTGGTGATAGAGAATAGGGGGAGTTCCCCTAGCGCCCTGGTAAATAAATCTCTAACTGTGCACACGCGACTGAAACACGTAGAAAACTTATTTTTATTCCTTTTATCTCCTCTAGGAGATGATACGCAGAATAACAGCTCCGTAGCGTTTCAATTATTGCAGATATAACTAATCTCCGATATTAGGTGCCGTCCGGCGTTAAGGGAACTCCCCGTATCACGTGCGAGTTAGGGTAGGTAAATCGAAAAAACCGAAAGGAACACCTTTTCTCCGACGATTTTTTCGAGTTTTGTTGAAAATTCCCTGCTTGCCTCTTATTAACCCTTGAGATAACGGTTACTTGAAAATCTTCCATCTCTCAGCGGTCATCATTCGCGAGTAAACTGTAAAATTTCACGCTTTAGCACCACCTATAACGAAGATCCTGTATGACTACTTGTTGAATTATCAGCGTTCATCGACAAGGATCCATTGTGAATTTCACCAGTGACTTTACCATTGACTCAGTTCAATGTTATTCCGATAATGCGAACGAACGCGACCTGTTATTACTCACTGACGTCACTCGATTCAATAGGCGGAATCTGTTTGGAGATCCGTTATCAGTTTACACCCACTGATCAAGTTTTAGAGAGAAAAAAACATATTGCTTTTCGATATCAGGCTTACCGTGACGTCGTTGAGAGGATCCAAAAGAACTGAACGTTATAAGGGAAACAAACTTAAAGCGAATATTGTATCTAGAGTAATGGAAAAATCAGAAAAGAAACAGTGAAATGGAGAGGGAAAATTTGATGTATTATAGAGCTTCCATGTTTCTTCATTGTGTTGAATTTTACCTTCAATGAACGTAGAATTTTTGTAAATTGGATACTTATTAAATATTAAAAAAATGTTTCTTTTGAAATAATTGAAAGACCAGTTAATTTCAAATTAAGCACGCTTTTAAAGATACACGCAAGAGAGAATGATCTTCGATGTATAATATTTCTGGTACTGAATTATCTACAGTAAAAATCTGGAAAGAATTTCTGTAGATAGACACCCGGATTTTGCAAAATACTGAAAGCATTCACAAAATGGTAATAGTTTAAAAAGCAGGTTTCCTGAGTAAAAACAAAATATGATTTATTTCAAAATTTTCAAGACTCCCAATGTAAATGTACGCAATTCTTAGAAACATTCTTTACTGACATATGATATTAACTTTGTCGAAAAAATGTAATTTAAATAATGCAATACTTTCTGTACGAACATAATAGGTGTCCTAATGTTCATAAACGGCAGTGAAAACGCGTACCTGTCGTCGTTTATGTAATGAATATCACGAACGATTTATATTGGTGGTGATGTTATCACACTAAGTAATCGAAACGAAAATGTTCGCTTAAAACTGACTTCTTATTAACGAGGATCCTCGAAAATACTGAACGAGATAACGAATCGTCGTTTATGTAATGAATATCACGAACGATTTATATTGGTGGTGATGTTAATCACACTAAGTAATCGAAACGAGAATGTTCGCTTAAAACTGACTTCTTATTAACGAGGATCCTCGAAAATACTGAACGAGATAACGAAGATTCGAAATATCGTGATAGATTATAACCCGATAATTAGCATTTCTCTACCTACCGAAACCTTCATTTCAAATCGAAGCTCAAAGATGAACTCCTAATTGAACTTTCGGTACGAACAACTCGGCCATTTCGAAGAGACTGTTCAATAAACAATAAGGTATTCCTCGCAGCGCTCAACCGAGTCTCCTCTACCGTCGCCTGGTGACACGCGACTAGGAAGTGCAATCGCGGAATTAGTTTCCATCTTCTCTACGGAAACGGGAAAGCAGCGCGTTTCTTTGCGCTTGTCACGAGGATATTCCGTGCACGGGGACACTGTGATTTCTCTGACAAAAAGTGAAAACGGCCAATAAGATCTCGCACGGCTGGTGGACGGAATGGCAGAAGGAACGGAGCCGCGCGATGATGTAAAGCGGTTCTCTGACGAAAGTTGCGTCGCCATATCGTGCTGGTCATCGAACCGACAATCGGCTGTAGAACGAGCAACGAAACATCTCTCCCCGAGACTGCAAGCAGTGGATCATCGTGCCCCAGCCGTCGAGAATGTCCAATAGATCGAATATCGCTGCTCTTATCATCGAACCAGGTGTCATTTCGTAGCAATGTCTTCGTCATCCGGTTGAAAACCGGTTCGACTCGTAAAGGTTCATCGATTCTTCGCTAATCCGAGAACTCTTCCTGCTCCGACTAAAAAAAGAGGTTCGAAGAGAGAGAGAGAGAGGGTTGGTCGCGTTAATAAGTTGAAGAAGAGATTTGAAATTCTGCTAGATAATCGCAATTGAAGCTTAAGGTTAATTAGAATCGGAAACGGGTAATTTTGCAAGGTGAAAAAAGAAGAATTCTTATCCCTGGGCACTCACCACGCCCAAACCTGTTGGCGGCGACCTGGAAACCGGCAAACTCCGCGTCTTTTATGCCAGAGAGAATAAGAACCGGACTACGGAGAAGCGTTCTCGAGGAAGAGGACACCTGGACGCTCTCCCGTGAATAATGTAGTGGCAAATATACGAGATTCGACGGTAATGCATGCGTTCAAATCATAATCTCGTTAATATTTCAAACGATTTGCAATATCGATTCGAAAGCATAGCGGTTTAAATCAGCAAGGAGTCAGAGAATTTCAACGAAAGGTAAATTGATTTTTTCCATATATAATAGTTTCCTACTGAAATATTTGTCTTTTCTCACGTGTAATGCAAAAACAGTTTTGTTAAAATGCTTCGCTTATAAATGGAATATAATAGTTTACAAAATTGATCGAACGTTCGTTTATTTGACGACCTAAAGTTACTTTATTTTTTATATAAAATCTAGCCTTTCCTGATCTGTGCAATGCAAAAATATTTTCGTTAAAATATTGCTTTTTGCCTTTGAATGTAACAGTTTACAAAATTAATCAACACTTCGTTTATTCGGTGATCTGAAGTTACTTTTTCTTTTACTTAAAAGATATAATGCATCGAAATTGAAAAGTATGCAAGGATAATAACGTAAAAATAAATAAATTACGCGTACGATAGATGAGACTCGTAAACTAATTTGGACGGAACACTTCAACGGATTCAAATCTTTAAAAAAGCATTCATTTTTTAACTACCTCATTTCAACAATATTCCGTGTATTCGATCAATTTGTGGAAACATGTGCACATAATTGCACAGTATCTCAAAATTTGCATTTTACAGTTAACACAAAATAAGCGTAAATTTATCCTCGGACAAGTGAAACAAATAAGAACAGTAAGTTGTTAGGTGTTACGTATTTCTCTTCCGTGGTTTCTTTTCCAATACTAACCAAACAAAAAAAAAAAAACAATTTATTCCAATTACGATAATCATTAGCAATTCAGCAAAGACGATTATTAAAAATATGCGATAAAAGTTTTTGCCGCACGTGCAATTTACTCGACGATTGGACTAATTAGATAATAATTCATCTGCAATTTAAACCTGCCGCGTTATAGGTTGTTTATTTGGAAAAAATTCGGCAAGAAATCAGATATGATCTAGCGAAACGTAGGAGACATGCATAAAGTTTACGGGCTAGGTTCTAATCGTAAATTTAAGGAAGAAAGAGCAAACTGGTTATCGTTCGGATAACTGTAACAGAAAGTAGGTCGTCGTATTGGTGATCGCTTTGTAAGATATTCCATAAATAACTATAATATAGGATATAGGTATTTAAACCGGTGTAGAACATTCTCCCGTACATTTAAGACGTAACTAATTACCGCAAAATAATTTTACGAAACAGTCAAACTTTTTTTTTCTCCATATTTACGATCTTTTCCCGGTAGCTTTGAACAAATTATCTTCTCCACGCGAATGATAAATTCGAAATACACCACTTTTTAGACACTGAATGTGAATTCGTGCTAGTTTTAAAAAATCTCACCTAGATTCGATGTAGACTCAACGCAAACTGCTGTTAAATGTTAATGAACTGCAGTGTAAATATTGAACAAAGATAGGCTAGTTCTTCCGAAAACTTTTATCGAAGGTATCATACATGAAGGGCCGCTTTTACATTAAGGCGTATTAAGCTGGAGCCACGTTTTAAAAACTTTCTCCTGACAAACGACAATACAAAAAACAGTCTGGCTATAGTTGCAAAATGAAATACTTAGTTTTAAATATTAAATTCGTGGTATAAAAAACAAGAGGCCGCTGAAAACGGAAACGCTCAATTTGTGATTTTGATTAAGTGAAATTAGAATTGTTTCTTTGAGGCCTGATATATGTGAATTTATCAGCTGGTAATTCTAACATCAATGTTACCTGTGACTTCAAACACTGTACAAGAAATTTCATCGAAGTGTACATAGAATATTAGGTGTACAAATGAATAATCCGAACTTTTCAGTGAAACTCAGTTTATTTAAAAAAAAAAAATACAGTAAGTTGTTCGATCAAAGTAATCGCCGTTGCTTTCTTTAAATTTAAGTTATCTATCAGGCAAGTTGTACGATGCTCGACTCGCGACACGAAACTGTTTTAAGCTCGAACGAGAATTGGTATCGTTGCGGTCCCGACAAATTAATCTCGCAAGGGCAAAATTCTAATTGTTGGTGTGGCGATGGTGAAATGATGTTGCTCTTGGTCAGAATGTTTTTGAACTCTTTACTGGCCGGTAGGCTTCGCGACCGGACACAAGTGATGAATTCCATCACGGGAAAATGCTGTGTTTTTAGACAAGATGCAACCGTCAAGCCATTTTTGTATCTCATTCATTGATTTGAAGTGCGTATCGGATAAGGCGTGTTGCATTGGTCGGAACAGTAGCAATTTACACGCTTTTGTAGCATTTTTTCCTTGTTGAAATTCGTAAAGAATACAATGTCGAATATGAACTTTGTCTGTCGCCATTATTGACTCTCCTGAATTTAATAAATTTAATAGCAAAAAGGCGGGAAAATTAACTGATTTTAAAAAATTCATTCCTTAACAGTTTACAAAAGTTTGGATTATTCGTTTGTACACCTAACACATTTAAATCTCTTTAATACGAAGAACCAGTCGATCATTTCTCACCTGTCTACCCTATTAAAGCAACGTTTCGATAAAAATTGAAAGCACGCTTCTGCAACTTACAATCGCGTCTAATGCAGTTGGTGAATTAGATACATTCATCTTTCCCCGGAAGAACGTTCTTAATGCTAAATCCTCTCCTCGAGCCAGAATCCCTCATCTGTCTTATGAAACGTACGAAACTCGAAATTTCTTCTCGAAGCAGCACTTTCTTTCCGTGCTGTCGTTTCATTATCATTCATCGATTACCTAACGCGCAGATAGCATTACGAATCGACGTACAAGCGACAGCGCAGTGAAAGTAACCGGGCTATGAAAAATACAGGCCACCTGCCTTCGAGCTCGACGAGTCACCACCTTGATGATCGTTAATTACTCATGTAAATGCCGTCCCAAGGTGCAATAATTAATTACTCGTCGTCGACATTAAGCACGCCTCTCGATCCTTCAATTCAGGATGTCTTAGGCCAATAGAAAAAAAAAAACTAGCAGGAATTCGTTTAGGAGATCCTTCGTGGATACAAATGGAAGTGTTTGAAATTCTTCACACGAAAAGTACATATTAGGTCATCTCGCAAGTTTGTGCCGAAAGCGAAAAATATTTTAACCCTTTCGCTACGGCAGATTTTAAAGCGTAACGTGGGTGAGCGACGATAAACTGTTAACCACAGCTGCAAAATTTGTCATTTTGGCTTAAATTTGGTTTATTTAAAATTACATTAACCCTCCGTCGGGCGCACCTGATCTCTCGGGCACAACCATAATTCATCTATGTATATAGACGCGATGCGTGGCGCAATGAATGTGCAAATGTGCTCAAAATGTTGATGTTTTTTGTTTACACTCATGTTCTTCCATTATTCCTACGGTTAGTTACTTTCCACTTGGTAAAAGACCTCTCGAAGGCCGATCTCTAAGATCCAGTGCGCCCGATGGCGTTTCGGAAATGGGTGCGCCCGACGGAAGGTTAAGTTATATTACATTATGTTAATTTAAAGTTAAAATTTGATTTATTAAATTAAGGTGGAAGTGCGTAAAGGATAAGGCGAGCAAATTTTCAGAACGCATATAGGCGTCAATAGTAACGAAAGGGTTAATGAAAATCCAACAAAATGGTCTGACCCAAAAAAAAAAAAATAGGAGAAAGTTGTGGAACGAGAAAACGTTTACGTTTCTTTGTTTCTTTTATCAAATTTAAAGGTTCGTTGGAAATATTAATCTACGTTATAAAATTCGACACGAACTTATGGGATGACCTAATAAAAGATACACATTTTACGACGACAAATGTACGTCTAAAAATAAATGGAGAAAGAAATTACAGTTTGAGAGTTTAGCGAGCGTGAAAAAGGTGACTAGAAAACGCATACACTGTTATTACAATGTTGTTTAATTAAATTTTCATTAACTGGGACGAGTTGCAGGAACACGATTTTTTATGTTGCATATCGAATTAATTGTAGCGGTTTTCAAATGGCTTTTTTCAGTTCTTAGATAAGAATTTGTAACTCGAATAATGTATTACCATGTTACGAAGTTCCTGATATTATCATTTTTATTCCAATTCGTATCGTAATTCTTCACTTTCGTCATCATCGAAGATTTTCACGTGTAAATATTAGAAAGTGACAGTAAGTACTTAATTTCAGTATTTAACTCTTATGTTACACAAGGTGAGGCATTTAAACGAAAACATCTAAATATCTCTGTTATTTATCATCGTATGAAAGAACTTCTTGGGGCAAAATTACGCTACTTTAAGAGGCACTCGGGGTCTTCAAAATTTAATACTATTCGCACAAACTTCTATTTCGGAAACGTACATCGGCGTAAAAATGTCCAAAAAATGTGGATCCGGAGCGATTTTCCGATACTTTCACGAGAACGTAAAAAATTGTCAAAGGAAAGTATGGAAATGCGGGTACCCGGTTGCCTACACAAGGGTTAAGGTGATCAAATTACCTTGTCCGCCCTGTGCACACTGACATTAATTCAGAAATTCTAAATTTGACAGATATCGAAGCAGTCATGTAGACCAAATCCTAAATCTTTGTCCCCGCCGGCAGGATTATGCGCGTTAATTAAGATCCTTCGCCTAGCAGGATTTTCGAACCAACCAGCAGACCGCTTGTGATTTCTGTGTCAAGGCGTTACGCCAAAGAGATCGATGGATACCATTGGACGTATGCTCGTTTTTATCTGTCAGCCGGAGTAGCTTTTCAAATCGCTTGATAAATCATCGATCGTATGTACTGGTAAATCATCGTAAATCTCTTATTGTAGTTTCAAGTTTGTGCATTCGATTGCAGCGTTTTGGCAACGGAACGTATGCCTCAAGATAACTGAATAATAGGAATATTGAATTCGGAATTGAGGTGAAGAATGTGATTGTAAGTAGAGTGTTCCCTATTCCTTCTACTTTGTAACACATTGTCGACGGAGAATGTGAATCGACGTCTTTTATTTTTCAAGCGTTCGTGACGGGAGACGTGAAACGATGAATTAAAAAAAAAAAAAAAAACA
>NW_017100263.1:114329-125076 GCF_001263275.1 Habropoda laboriosa
TTACTTATCTTCCAATAATGTGCGGGAACTGAGGAACTGTTTTAATTAGAAGGACCTTTAATGATAAATACGAAATGTAGGAAAAACCTCCAAATATCGTGAACTTATATCAAGTTAGCGTTGATAAATACTGACTTGTAGTTTGCGAATGAAATTTTATCGAAAGTTGTTTCTTCGACTAAAACTGACCACTGAGAGACTGTTAATGGAAAAGACTGCAAACACGTGAATTTAACACAACGAGATCGGAAAATATTTTCCCGTATCATATTGCAAGATAAATTTCTGATCGAATTATCTTTCATTTGCATACATTTGCAAGGGATTAGTACTGTAAGTTTGAAATTCTAATTTAATCGAGCTAAAACGATTACTTCTAAAAATAACACTTCGCTTATTATCACCCGTCACTTTGACTGCTTTAAAACACGAGAAAGAAACGGGAAGTATCTTGTAATCCCTAATGCGTTAACTAGAATTAATCAGACAGTTCATTTCTCGCTCGATTATGTAGACAAACAAATAACTACTATCATCAATGGGAGAAAGTGTCGAGAACTGTCAAACGCATGTCTCTTGAAGAGGACTTTCAACGTGAATATGTGAAAATTACTGTCCGTATCTGACGTGTAATAAGATTATAGCATAACAACGTTCTTGAATTAAATTTACTTAGCTTCGCCTACAGATTTGCACGCATAATTTAGACCTATCGTCAGAATGTAAACGTGTACAATAAATTTCAAGAATTACATCCACGAATGATTTTCCATTAATTTTATGGAAATAAATTTACATAGTACGTTTCATAGAAGTATTAAGAACGATACGTACTTGGAAAATAATTTTTGCAATGCTTCTGGTGTACAGAATGATTAAGAAGGTGAAGATTGAGACGAGCGCTTTGAAATGAAGAAACTACCGAGTACGAACAAATCTTAGATTTATAATGACTTAAACATTCTTGCTGAAAAATGTGTTTTTTTTTTTAATTTCTGCTTTTATTTGCACTCTGTTCGTAACATAGATCTATCTCTGTTATAGCAGTAAGGAAACAAAAAGAAGATTGTTTTAAATATAAAAATTTCGATTCTTCTTCTGTTTCTCATATTGCAGACTGTTCTTTTACATCTAAAGAAAGTGTTTCAGTTTTACTGTACTTTAACGTTTAAATAATTCTAAATTTTCGATATTAACCATTCTTCTCGAGTTGCAAAACTTAGGCTTTCTTCTTTTTTCTTTGTCAGAGAATAATAATCACCAGTATAATTTGGCGATGAAAATAAGTATAAATATTGTAGCAAGCCGAGGCTTTGCGCGCTACGCCAACCACTCCCCTCTCTATTCTCCCGTGCTGGTTTCTTATTTTTTGGGTATGGAGGCCCCGATACTACACTCGGCCATCCCTGAACTGACATTCGCCCTCGAATGTCCTCAGTGCAACCACAACTCCTCAAACTCAACACTTTCGGGTACACTCCCCCACACAGTGGCACTCTCAGCTGAAACTCTGTTTCTCAACTCTTTTTGGGAGACACGTGCAAAACCCTCTCACATGTATTCATCTCACAACACCTGGCTTCGTGCAGTCGTAGATACCTCCATCCCGGACGAGCCCCCATTTGTAGGAACCTAGGGAAAAATATTGAGGGACCCAAAGGGGAATCGAACCCGGGATCTTCCGCTTAGCAAGCCGAGGCTTTGCGTGCTACGCCAACCACTCCCTCTCTGCATTCTCCCGTGCTGGTTTCTTATTTTTTGGTACTACAATATTAGTGTTGAATGTCAGGTGATTTTCGTGTCTTATCCAAAACACCGGAACCAAAATTAATTTCTATCTCCTATCTCCTAATAAAATTTACGTTACAATTTACGTTGTTTTTATTTGACTGAAATGTTTCAACTAATTTCAAAATTACCACTTACCAATTACTTCGACGACATAACAGCCATATCCAGTGTCAGTCACCGACAAATAATAAATACGCAAAACAAAGAAACGTTTGAATTTAGATTTGTAGTAATAAAACAACGCATAGAACTTGTTCCCGAGTGCTCTCTAGCTACATCTAAGCGTTATTTAAATCAAACGGGAGCTGTGCTTTGTAGGTTACAAAGGGTTATGTTTAGTTAAAGTCTAAGTTAGGTTTCGCCATAAGCTTAGGTTAAATGTGGTTTACCTTTGAGCTGGGTTTGAATTAAATTTAGATCCATTTCCATTAAACATATTATATCACCGTGTTACGTCCTACGTTATGTCTAATACTATTCTAAATTGGTAAAGGTATTCTGCATGAGATTTTCGCTAAATCTCAGTTAAATAGATGTAAAGAAATTATAGCGAATATAATATTATTGTACTTTAAATACTGTATACTTCTCTGATAAAAATGCATTATAATTAATTAGAGTATATTAAATACAAAATCTTGTCTGTCAATTTTGCGTATCGCTAATTAAAGCGAACTTTCGCCCAGAATATTGAACCCTTTGCACTTGACGATCTTTTTGCTGTAGAGAAGCAGTTGCTACTTGCTTATGCTAGATAATTAATATTTACTGCCTTCAAAATTGATATTTAGTATGGCTGCTATTTATTGGGTCACTATTTTAAATAGACAGTCACTGTGTGTAATAAAATATCCTAATCTAATCCAACCTAATCAAAAATTTAAATTGTACTGACCAAAAAACCAAATTAATACAGAACAAATAGACAAAATGCGATTTAATAATATTGCCAATTAATTATTTATAAAGATCAAAATATTCATTTTTACTGACTATTTATTTCAAAAGAATATTGACCAAATGAATAGAAATGATTTAGTACTTGCTAAAAAATTAATGAAATCGTTTAAAACTGGCATAAAAATAAATCATACATATATTGACAAATATAACTATTTTTATATTATACAATATCTTGCAACATCTCATTAGAACTTGCTTCTTTCGAACTATAATATTTCACTGCTTAGATATTTATGGGAAGCCCATAGAGACCCGTTGTTCTGTAAAATATCAGCCTTAAGCGAGCCTCGACTGATTATTTACCAAATGGCAAAATCTCGCTTCTCAGTCGTCACTCGAGTCTAAACAGTTAGCATCTAAAATGTGCATAGATCTGCGCAGTGTTTCCATGAAAAATCCACAATACCCTTTGCAACATTAGCACCTCTATAAACCGTCGCTCTAACTGATCTTCCGTGGAATCGAAGTTTCCCAAGAATCTGCAGGCAAATCTCGCACCGAGAGAGATTATCTATGCAGAGGAAACCTCGATTACAGCATCATCTAGGAACAGGGTTGCGAACGTGTAATTTCAGGGTTGCGTAGCGCAATTCGACAAAGTGACCACGCGACGCGCCCATAAATGGCGCGGCCGATCGTCCATGGTCGTTCGCGAGCAACCCCACCACGTGGATGGTCGGGTCCAACGAGGCTTCTCCAAAAATAGGACGACGACGACGACAACGTTAACCACGACAGAGCAACGGAGTTCCCAGTGTCGTGACGAACTTTACCGCGTGCTTCCCGACAATAGATGACACGGAGGTACTTCCTAGCACGCTCGTGACACCAAACTGTTATCAATTTGCTGCTGGACTTTATTACTTGCGAGGGAATTTCGGGCGCTACCTCGAACATCCTGATTTCCTTTTTTAGAACTTCGTAGATTTGTCGGTGGTCTTCGTAGAAGTATCGGGCAGTTTTCTTTTCTGCTACTTTTTCGTTCTTCAAGGTGATAACATTAATCTTCGGGTGTTTTCCTATTTTCTTGGGTATCTTGAAAACTGTAGTAGATGTAGAGAACTTGTTCAAATGGAAATTCAATGCATTTTTTCTTTATTTAAACAAGAAATTTTTAACATTTCAGTTGTATAGAGCATGAAACGTCATTAAATGTTTGTCCTATTTGTTTTTATATCTGCTAGAGTTTTCAAGTTATGTAGGAAGAAGGGGAATACGTTAAAATTTAAAGGTAGAAACGTGGGATCACGTACTATTTACGTGACATTCGAAAAGTGTGAGCCGATGTATTAGGTACCATTGTTTTAAATCTGACGGAAAGAAATTATAATCACGTTACGCTGTTCACAGCATTCCGCGGCCGCTTTGAGTTTCCACGTGACGTGATAGTAATGTGTTTCTACCTTGAGAGGCGTTTTCACTCCGAAGAACCAATAAGTAGCAAAGAAAAAATTGTTTCGAAGTTGTGAAGTTTGAAAAAAATCGGAATTTTCGGATTACCGAAGTTCCCTTGTTAGTGTTACTCTCAATTTCCTTCCTTCTTAGTATCACAAAAATGTGTTACGGTTTTTCTAAGAGTAAAGTTTGAATGAAACAAATTGCAGTTTGAATGCTTCGAAGATAATAGACAGAATTGTGTTCTTTTTCAAAAGACACGCTGAGAGTGCGATGAAAGAATGAGTGCAATGACTATTGGACACGTTAGTTGGCAACTAAATAACTTTACCAACAGATGCCCATATTTAGTTATTGTTGGAATCAGTTCTACCACTTTATACGACTTGGAAGTTATAAAATATAAATAAATGGATTTGTAAGTCACATTTTATGTGTCTACTGGGTACCACGTTGCATTCTATTCTTGTGCCGTTACACTATTACCAGCCAATTTATTTATAATAATGAATAACTCCCGGTTCTCACATCGAAATGTAAAATTACGATCGAGTGTAATTTTTCTTCTCTTAAAACAAAGAAAAATTGGGTTACAGGGGGTTAAGGTCTTAATTAATTATAGAGAGCCTTGCATCGCGTAAAATGGACCGTGTTAACCAGCATAAACCAGTTGGACATCTGTTATTACTTAGGGACTCTGTCTACGTACACGAGTATGATACACGAAAAATCGAAGCGGTGGATTTACAAAATTCTATAATAGTTTAAATTACGGATTTGCCTAATTCTGTAAATTTGTCATATTCTATTGTTTAGAAGTATTCGCGAATACTTTCGCTGAAGATTTGTCAAAATTAGGAAACCATTAATTAACTTTCCTTTTTTTGGTCATTTCTTTTACATCTATAAGTAGAAGAAATCTGAAGAAATAAACTGATTTCGATAATTGAACAATAAACTAGGTATGACAAGATTATGTGCATTCTGAAAAGTTCTTATGATAACAAAAGTAGAAACCTTTCACAACTAAAGAAAGAGTCCATATCTTTGGAAGTTTCAACTCGAACTTTCGAGTGTAATAAGAGACTTCGCTTTAAATCTTAAAATTCTTACCCCGCCATGATTACGTCTTGAATTTCCCGTCCAGTACTATTCAAATAACAGTAAATCGTTCGGCATGTGATAGATTTCTAGTTACACAACAGACAGCATTCTGGACAACTTAGGTCTCAAAGTGTAGCGAAAACGGCAGGTTAAAACTGAAGTTAAAATTCATTCGAAACGTTATCAGAAACAGAACTTCCGGTTGTCACTTTTCAAGCGTACGCGACGTTTCACGCGCGATCCGATATCTCTGTTTAATCTCTGGATTAATTTCTTGCGATTCCGCTGAACCAACACCTTCTGTATTCAATGACACCGTGAGAAGGAGTGATCGTGTCTGGTGTCGAAGTGGGCCGCAATCTTTCGCGAGGAGCGTCACAATGTGACCTCCTTGACGACTGATCAATCGATCCGCATTTCCTCCTACGAAAATTAAACGCAATTCATGTTCCACTCAATAGCCACCCACCAACGTTTCATAAAAAGTGACGCGAGGCGTTTGGCTTATTGATAGAAGAGAAACTGGAGGTAGTTGGTGGAACATTCGAGCATTGTTGAAGTGGATACTGGAACATTACACAGCATTGCATGGAAGATGTGGTATAAGAAATGATTTTATATTGTAATATTTTCATATTTCAACTAAGTTTCACTGACACCGTTCCAATAAATGTATAATCGGAATTGAAGATATTCTATTCAAGGATAATGGAAACGAGTTGAGGAGTTTTCTGAAAAAAGGGCTCATAGGACAAAATAGTGAATTGAGCAAATTGCATTGGAAGTTTTAGTTTAACCTACAGATCAACTGTACACTGTTCAACAAAGAGTGCTGCTCTGACCTTTATCGATTGAAATTACTGAAACGAAATTTCGAGGGAAGATTTTTAAACATACTGCAATTAATTAAAAAGAATTTACCAAACAAGGATACGAAGGTCTATAGGTCTCTCTTTCAGAAAGCTCGTTAATTGTAATAAACACACTTTTCGATTCAATTCCTTCTCAAACCCACGTGCGCAACAAAATATCATTTCCTCATCTGATTTTGACAATTTACGTTTCACCCTGTTCAATCTCCTATTCTTCTCCGAGTAGAATAACGAATAATATTAAAATAAGAGGATACTGTATAAAATACGCTGAATTAAACGAAATTTGAGGAAAGAATTCCCATATACGTTTGTGTAGACGGAAAACACCGTAACATAATGAACTGTGAAACGTAATTACAACAAGACAATTCGTGTGGGAAGAACGAGACGTGTTTTCACCCGCGCTGAAAAATCTACGAGCGGAAGAGGTTGGGCAGGTAAGAAAGTTCTTCATCGTCCAGCAGTGCATAAGACAATTGCAATGCCGACCAATTAAGCCACGGCCCACGCTTCATTTTTCCTTTCATTCAGCTCGATCTGTTTCCGCGTGATAGTATCTCGGTTGCGCTTCGATTCTTCTTTTCGAAGCGTTCTGTCTCGTCAGACAGTCCACTTATATCACTTATTATTTCGCTAGTCGTTTCACGCATCAATCATAGACACCTAACAGGATTTAACTTTATTATCTCTTTGTCAATCCTTTTTTTCCTAATCTATTATGACCATACTTATATTCCGTCTCGTTTTCTTCGGATGATGGTCTGTTCGTAAATTAACCACTTAGAAACTCATATTGAGTACTATTTACAAAGATTGTTGTACATTAGTGTTTAATAAAAACCAAAAATAATGAAAAATAATTAATGACAAATTAATCGAAACAAGGAATTCTTTGATGACACAATGCTTATATTCGAAGCAATCAGAAACTAATAATTATTTATTCTCGAAATGATAAAAGTTATAATAAACTATCGTAAATATAATAAAATAATCGTCATGACAGGGATACAATGAAGATTCCGATCGATGTCGATCGCGTGACATTTCGCTTGTGGAATGAAACGATAAATGATGTTTAGCGAATTTTAGGTATGTGTAAAAATTACATGTCCTTAATCCTTGGTAATATATTGTATGGAAATTATTGGCAAAAAAATGAAACGAAGAAAATGTCACAGTTATTGTACTATTTTATTTTGAACTTTTGGTATATAATCTGAAATTAATCTTTCTGTAAATTATACTTAACTATTTACTTAATTTCAATTTAATCATTTTATTATATTCATTAATTTATCTGTTACTGTACTTATTGTATACATAAACTGAAACGAATCTTTCTGAAAATTATATTTAATTATTTATTTATATTATATTTGACGTTTAATTGTTGCAATTATTCATCTTGGTTAATACGCAAAATGGGTAGCACATGTTACACTACCAAAGCTTTAAAATAATCTAGCAGAATTTTTACCGCGTGAAAAATATAACTTTCGCGATGAAGATATCGATGAAATGCAGTTTACTGTTCGCCCACTTATTCTCATTTTAAAATTCGTTCGCTATATTTAATCCTTGTTATTATTAGGCTGTAACGAAAAAGCAACCTCTCAAAGTCATTTCAATATCCTATTCGACAAGTCTGAAGAACAACGATGACTAAAATTCAAATGTTTATTTCCCTAAACCTTCAAAATAATTTCGAAATATTTTATTCGAAGCGGAGTATTCCAAGTCAGTATCGATAATTGAAGAAATTATTTGATTGTATTTAAAAGAACCGAAAGGAGAATATTTAAAGTCTGATATTAAATGTCTAGCAAGTACCAGTAATTGGTAAAATGATTTATATTTCTTTTAAAAGCTGGTAGTGTATTATTTTTGTTTTAATTGTGCTGGGATTTGTTGGTTTGTTAAGGGAGGATAATAGCGAATAACGTGTGAAATTTGAAAATGAGAGTAAATAGGAACGATTGGATAACGAAATTGGGAGAGTTAGAGAGAATGTGTGAACAGACGAGAAGAAGAGAGGTAAATGATCCAACATGAGAATGTAAGTGTATATTTTTCGGTAATTACTTTATAATTGCTTTATAATTACTTTATAATTACCGATTAGTGGAGAATATTGTTTACATGCAATGGAAGTTTACTGGTGATGTTTATAATTTCGAAAATTCAGGTAGAATTGTAAATATACTGTATCGTAATTCGAATTTAAGTAAATTAGGTTGAACTGCAGTACACAGACGTTACTTTAGCTTGAAATAAATTCGAAACATAGAATTCACAGAGAAAACACTGCGAAACAGCAAAACGTAAACGTTACAATTGTTATAACATGTAAGCAAAAATTTCAGAATTAATTATACGAGTATTTCTCATAAGATTACCGTTACAAGAATATTTCACGTTTATTAATAATTTTATAAGAATTAGGAATATTAATTCACTTTGTTAAAATGCAAAAACTAATAATTTTACAGCAAGTGTTAAGAATTAGGAGCAGCATTCGTTACAAGTTCCACAAGGATACTGAAAGAAAAATTTCAAATTAATTTCAATTGCTATTACGAAAAAGCAACCTCTCAAAGTAATTTCAATATCCTATTCGACAAGTCTGAAGAACAACGATGACTAAAATTCAAATGTTTATTTCCCTAAACCTTCAAAATAATTTCGAAATATTTTATTCGAAGCGGAGTATTCCAAGTCAGTATCGATAATTGAAGAAATTATTTGATTGTATTTAAAAGAACCGAAAGGAGAATATTTAAAGTCTGATATTAAATGTCTAGCAAGTACCAGTAATTGGTAAAATGATTTATATTTGTTTTAAAAGGAAAATTTCTAATAGGTATTAGTTAAAATGAATTGTTATTCAGTCTATTGTATTGAAATTCTAATTGATTCTAATGTATACAAGTGTTACAAGAAGGCTGAGTGTGTACAGGGTGGACACTGACTCTAGTATTTACTAAAATTCAAAAATTCTCGTATAAATTCCGAAAATAGATTATTAATTACGGTAAACTACTGAGACGGTTTAATTAAGGGTGGGCATGGTGCTGCTTTAGTTTGAAATGATTTATAAACACATAATTAACAGAGGAAAAACCGTGAAACGGCAAAACGTCTACATTCTAATTGTTATAACATGTAAACAGAACTTTAAATTTAGTGTAAACAGAAAAAATATATAATACAATTTATTTCACGGTATTGCAACAAATAAACGTTGAATCAATATTTAATTCGTATAAAAACAATTATTTAACGTAATAATTTTACCTTCACTATGGCTATTTTTAATCTACGACCACAGGTCAACCTGATTTCTAATCCTTACGAACTTTAAATTCAGTCTAAACTGAGAAAATATATAATACAATTTATTTCACGGTATTGCAACAAACAAACGTTGAATAGATTCTTAATTCGTATAGAAACATTTATTTAAAATAATAATTTCACCTTCACTATGGCTATTTTAAATTTACGACCAAGGGTCAACCTGATTTTTAATCCTCCGAACTTGATTTCACAACGAGAATAGTGACCCAAATTCGCGCTTCTTACGTTTGTCTCGCAAGAAATATCATGAGTTCTAAGAAGTTAAGGTCTGGAATTTTTCCCAGAACAGTTGTGAGCGTACTGCGATCAGAAATCGGGCAGGACGATTCGTACTTAGTCGGTGTTTACGAAGCTGTTGAACGAGTGCCTCGACAACGCGTTTTCGATTATACGCGGATATTTTTGACGTTCATTTCGAATTAATTTACACATTTATCATATATTCACTATTTTCTCTGTTACGATATTCTACATACTTTGGATTCCACAACACCGATTTTTCTTCAACGAAGTGTGAGTGATTAAATCAGTATTTTCATTTCTCAATCAATCTTTTTTTTCCTGTCATTTGTTTACTCGCACGACAGTATTCTCCAGAATACAAAACTACTTCGTCTTTCGAAAGCTACCATTCCACAGTAGTATGATTACGTATCCCTTCGAGAGCAAGTCTCGACACGTTTACTCTCAGACAGTTGAGCTATACTCTCGACAGTCCAGCTCAGGGGCAGTGTCCACTCGCGAGAGATACTCTCGAGAGCAACTCGCGATAGTTTTACTTCCAAATTGGCACGTAGCTTCGTGTTTAGTTCGATATACATAATACAGACAACGACTCTGGCTCGAGTTTCTTATGTTCGGCTCGAATTTCTTATGTTTTGGTCGAGTTTCTTATGATTCACTAGAAAAAAACATCGCGAGCCTCGCGCAATGTTTGGTACGTGAGGTTGACTAGGCCCAAGTACATACTTGAGGGTCACTAACACGTCTAGGATTTTTCCCAGAACTGCTTGCGTGTAGCAGGGAGCAGAAATCGACACGTACGCAGTTAGTGCTTACGGGCCTACCGAACGAGTGCGTCGACGAACGATGTTTGTACCCTGCTGTTATAGTTTGTAGAAAATTCAGTGCTCTCTCGAATAAAGCGGTTTCGATTGTGCATGGATTTCGAATCAATTTACGTACTTAGCATATTCGGTCGTGTGAATTAAGTGCCGCTGCATACAAGAAGCTAGTGCACCGAATTCAAGTACACAACG
>NW_017100263.1:143716-144208 GCF_001263275.1 Habropoda laboriosa
CTAGCTAGTAGCCCCCGACCACTCTATTCACGTCTCAGAACCTTCAGGTCAAAATACGCCGCGAAGTGTCTAGGGCCCAGTATAAAGGGTGAATGAGTTCCCGCCACCTCGGCGGGTCCTTATATACCTGCGGTACCCTCTCCCCAAAGTCATTAGCAAAATCGTCGGTTAGGTCAGGCGGGAAACCTTCTTTTCGCGGGAAACCGACTACTTTTCGCGGGAGATCGATCACTTTTCGCGGGAAACTGACTAGTTTTCGCGGGAGATCCACTATTTTTCGCGGGATATCGATCGTTTTTGTAATTTTACGCGGGATCGCGTATGCGCCCGCCGAGCGGCGATCGCGCATGCGTCGAGCGAAAAAAAGTATGGCGTATTGTATTGTATTAAGACCAAGTGCGTGGCGTTTGTTCTCGGTTTTGCGAATAAAAGTATTGTGCGCGAACAGACAGCTAGCTTATGTTTGGCTCGATGTACGTACAGTGACCCAAG
>NW_017100263.1:144747-150116 GCF_001263275.1 Habropoda laboriosa
AGCTCAGGGGCAGTGTCCACTCGCGAGAGATACTCTCGAGAGCAACTCGCGATAGTTTTACTTCCAAATTGGCACGTAGCTTCGTGTTTAGTTCCATATAATACAGACAACGACTCTGGCTCGAATTTCTTATGTTTCACTAGCAAAAAATATCGCGAGCCTCGCGTAATGTTTGGTACGTGAGGTTGACTAGGCCCAAGTACATACTTGAGGGTCACTAACACGTCTAGGATTTTTCCCAGAACTGCTTGCGTGTAGCAGGGAGCAGAAATCGACACGTACGCAGTTAGTGCTTACGGGCCTACCGAACGAGTGTGTCGACGAATGACGTGTGTACCGTGCGATCATAGTTTTGTGGAAAATTCAGTGCTCCCTCGAATAAAGCGGTTTCAATTGTGCATGGATTTCGAATCAATTTACGTACTTAGCATATTCGTTCGTGTGAATAAAGTGCCGCTCAGTGAAATATCCTTTAAGGAAGTGATGTTAGGAAAAAAATGTTTTAACAAAAGTTGTTTCGTATGGAGGGGGGCGTTATCTGGTGTAAATATTTTTTTTGTATCTGGTACGATGGGGGAGATTTTAAAGTCAGTTTAATTTGTTTAAATGGAATGCTATATTTTTTTATACACAATATGATAGTGTATGTTAAGACGAGTTCAACGAGTACAATAAGTATCTACCAATATGTTCAATTTTGAATTATTGAAAACTTCCTTCTATGAGTATCCCCTCCGGGTATTGTGTATCCTATGAGTATCGTGTTTGCAAAGCTGACCTTACGGAATTATGGAAGTTTCCCGCGAAAAATAATCAATTCCCGTAAAAATAGTGGATCTCTCGCGAAAAATAGTGGATAAATTATGTATCAATTTTGTGACGACGAAATAAACTGTATTTCGATATTTCTACTGATAAAATGGGATGAATGTATTGTTTGTACAAAAATTTTCGACTTCGATGGTCATCACTCATCTTCACTGACCTAATTCATCTTTCTACAGTTACTTTGTCCCGTTTGGTGGAGAATATTGTTTAAATGCAATGGAAGTTTACCTGTGTTTTATTGAATTTAGAAAATTCAGGTAGAATTATAAATATACTCTATCGCAAAATATGAATTTAAGTAAATTAGGTTGATTTAGTTTGAAATAATTTCTAGACACAGAATTCGCAGAGAAAAATAACGTGGGACAGCATAGTGTGAAGTTATAACTCTTACAACATGTAAGCAAACCATTAAATTTCATGTAAAGTAGAGAAAATATCTGATATAATTTATTTCATGGTATTATAACGATCAAACTTTGAATAAATGTTTGATTCTTCTAAAAAGAATTATCCAACAAAATAATTCTACCTTTACTATGCCTATTTTTATCTATGACCACTGGTCAACCTAATTTTCAATCCTTAGAAACTTCGTCTCACCACGAGGAGGTAATAAGATCATTAAAACGTAGTTATTTATTGAAGAAAGTTGCAGAAACGTATAAACGATAATATGTAGTGTTGTAAAATATTGTTGGAAGTATAAATTTATAATAAAAATTGTGAAAATTAATCAATCATACGGTATTGTAGTATTATAACAAAACAATAAAAATTTACCGCGAAAAATAGTGGATCTCCCGCGAAAAATAATCGATTCCCGCGAAAAGTAGTGGATCTCCCGCGAAAACTAGTCAGTTTCCCGCGAAAAGTAGTCGGTTTCCCGCGAAAAGAAGGTTTCCCGCCTGACCTAACCGACGATTTTGCTAATGACTTTGGGGAGAGGGTACCGCAGTTATATAAGGACCCGCCGATGTCCCGCGAAATCATTTACCCTTTATACTGGGCCCTAGACACTTCGCGGCGTATTTTGACCTGAAGGTTCTGAGATGTGAATAGAGTGGTCGGGGGCTACTAGCTAGTCTATGTCCACCCTGTACACACTCAGCCTTCTTGTAACACTTGTATACATTAGAATCAATTAGAATTTCTATTACTAATTATTAAACAAATTTTAACAATTACCGGCACTCGCTAGGCACGTAATATCAGACTTTAAATACTCGACTTCGAACTTCGGTTTAGTCATAATTCTATTAATGTTATAATAACGTATAATTTATTAATTTTCACAATTTTATTATTAATTTATACTTCCAAAAATTTGTTAAAACATTACATATTATTATTTATACATTTTTGCAAGTTTCTTTGACAAATAAGTACGTTTCAACGATCTTATTACTTTCTCGTTGTGAAATCAAGTTCGGAGGATTAAAAATCAGGTTGACCCTTGGTCGTAAATTTAAAATAGCCATAGTGAAGGTGAAATTATTATTTTAAATAAATGTTTCTATACGAATTAAGAATCTATTCAACGTTTGTTTGTTGCAATACCGTGAAATAAATTGTATTATATATTTTCTCAGTTTAGACTGAATTTAAAGTTCGTAAGGATTAGAAATCAGGTTGACCTGTGGTCGTAGATTAAAAATAGCCATAGTGAAGGTAAAATTATTACGTTAAATAATTGTTTTTATACGAATTAAATATTGATTCAACGTTTATTTGTTGCAATACCGTGAAATAAATTGTATTATATATTTTTTCTGTTTACACTAAATTTAAAGTTCTGTTTACATGTTATAACAATTAGAATGTAGACGTTTTGCCGTTTCACGGTTTTTCCTCTGTTAATTATGTGTTTATAAATCATTTCAAACTAAAGCAGCACCATGCCCACCCTTAATTAAACCGTCTCAGTAGTTTACCGTAATTAATAATCTATTTTCGGAATTTATACGAGAATTTTTGAATTTTAGTAAATACTAGAGTCAGTGTCCACCCTGTACACACTCAGCCTTCTTGTAACACTTGTATACATTAGAATCAATTAGAATTTCAATACAATAGACTGAATAACAATTCATTTTAACTAATACCTATTAGAAATTTTCCTTTTAAAACAAATATAAATCATTTTACCAATTACTGGTACTTGCTAGACATTTAATATCAGACTTTAAATATTCTCCTTTCGGTTCTTTTAAATACAATCAAATAATTTCTTCAATTATCGATACTGACTTGGAATACTCCGCTTCGAATAAAATATTTCGAAATTATTTTGAAGGTTTAGGGAAATAAACATTTGAATTTTAGTCATCGTTGTTCTTCAGACTTGTCGAATAGGATATTGAAATGACTTTGAGCAATTGAAATTAATTTGAAATTTTTCTTTCAGTATTTTTCATATATTTTCTCTGATATTGAATTTATTTTATGACTTGCTATTTTGTTTACTAATAATTTACCATCCAAGGAATTTGCATGAATTGCATGTTAAGTAGTTAGTTGATTTATTATTGTATATTGTGAGATGATTTGGAACGAGTGCACTATGCCCACCCTAAATTAAACCGTCTCAGTAGTTTACCGTAATTAATAATCTATTTTCGGAATTTATACGAGAATTTTTGAATTTTAGTAAATACTAGAGTCAGTGCATCGCGTATTGAAATAATAGCTTCATCCCTAGTTCGTTTATTATTGAATATTTTTACGCGTTTAACTTATGCTTCTCCCCAATTCTCGTCGCGTATTTTATTCAAATTTTCTTATATTCTAGAATCGAAAAAGATACGAATTCGCGTTTTTTCTTTTGATTCTTTCAATTTTTCAATTGCATTACGCATTATTGCAATAATTTCTATCGTTACATTTAATTCTAATTGTTTAGCAGCTTTTCTGCTGCTATCGACCCTACATATTTTTTTTTTCTTACGTGGAAGTAGGCCGACTCTGTGTGATAAACAATTGGCAACCAAACGGTGGCTCGCTAAAGCGATATATTATGAAATTAAATTAATCACTCAATAAGTATTAACGTTAGATTGTTTCCTCGATATGGCCATGGTGGTCATCAGTGACTGGAGTGCCTCAAATATTTAGAATAATTAAAATAAAATAAATGTCAACTAAAAAGTTGGAACGTCATAGCTAGCTAGACATTATTTTCAATTGAAAAAAAAAAATTATAAAGCATAATACTATAATCCTATGCTTATTATAATAGCTTCGTCCTTTGTTCGCTTATTATTGAATCTGTTTACGCGTTTAACTTGATACTTCCTCCCAATTATCGCCGTGTATTTTATTGAAATTTTCTTATATTATAGAATCGAAAAAGATACGAATTCGCGTTCGTTCTTTCTATTCAATTTATGTACCGCGTTCATTTTATACTTTCTTTCAATTTTTCACTCGCGTTCTATGAAACTTTAGTTCAATAATAATATTGAAAGTAATATAAATTCGCGATTTTCCCCTCACTAAATAAAACGGAAATAAATCGCGTTTCGAAATACTTTCCGCGTCGTCCATTCCACAGTGACTCACTTTGTGAGTCTGTGAGTCTTGGAAAATAAACTGGAACTGGAATGATTGGCGGAACGATGACGATCTGAGAGGAAGGAAGGAAGGAAGGAAGCAATCCAACCAAAATCGACGTTGCAGAGCTCAGCTGTTTAATCTGCGAACAGTGAGTTACCAAAATGGGTTTTTTTCTGGCGATATGGTAGTGTAGTTAGTTGTATTGTCTATTGCCAGCTCAAATATGAGCTGCCCCTAATTAAACCGTCTCGCTAGAGTTTCGCAATTAATAATCGATTTTTTCAATATATATTAGAATCTTTCAATTTTGATAAATATTAGAGTCAGTGCACCGCGTGTTCTAAATAGCTTCATCCCTAGTTCGATTTATATTTCATTCTTTTTCCGCGTTTATCTGATACTTCCTCCCGGTAAAATCGAGAAAGATTCGCGTTTTTTCTTTTCATTCAATTTATATACCGCGTTTATTTTACACTTTCTTTCAATTTTTCACTCGCGTTCTATGAAAGTTTAGTTTTCTAAATTCGCGGTTCTCGCAGTAAATTGTCACCTTTCCGCGGGAAATTTCCATTATTTTATTAGAGTATTACAATACCGTATAATTTATTAATTTTCACAATTTTTATTAGAAATTTATAGTTCCAAGAATTTATTGTAACACTACAAATAATAATTTATACGTTTCTACAACTTTGTTCAATAGAAAACTACGTTTCCATGTTCTCATTACTTACTCCTGATTAAATTAATTTCGTAAGGATTAAAAATTAGACTGACCCATGGTCATCGATTGAAAGTAACCTTAGCGAAGGTATTTATTATGTTAAATAATGTTTTATACGCGTCAGAAGTTTGTTTAACATTTATTTGTTATAATACCATGAAATAATTTCTGTCTAAAATTTTCTCTAATTTATGTCTTCGAATTTAGTATGATTGTTTACTTCTTTCTTACTCGAATTCCGCATTGAAGGAGTTACAGTTTC
>NW_017100263.1:150481-170084 GCF_001263275.1 Habropoda laboriosa
GACTCGAATAAACAGTTGCTTTGCAAACACGAAGCAGTTTCGTATTCTTGAGAGAACTCTCGTGCGAGTAAAAAATGTCAGGAACAAAAATTAGTGGAGAAATGAAATCACCGGACACACAGTTAAGAAATGCAAATTCTGTTAGAGTATTACTTTTTCATTGTATCGAAGATTAAGAACAAAGATGATCCATAATTGAGGTGGTCACGTTAGGTCGTCCACCCTGTGTATATATCTACAAACGGGAACCTAGAGCGAAGACTACTGAGAATTAATGGTTAGTCCGTTCCTCTGATTGTAGCATAGAAAGTACCGCCACAAGAGAATTGTGAGGAATAGGGAAAAGATTCGCGAGCAACTGAAGAAAGAAGATGTTTCTGCTTGACAGGTTGGCGAGCGCGGTGCTAATGTAGGGAGTAGAAATGTGGGGATGGAAGAGGAAACAGAGGAAGTGGAAGGAGTGCAGAGGCAGTGTGTAAGGTGGTCGTTAGGACTGTAGCGGCATACGGAGTATACGGTAATGGACAAAGAGAGGGAGGATGAGGATGAATACGGGGAAGAGAGCAATAGGAATGGAAGGGAAAGTAGGCAAGGTAAAAGCAGGAACGATTGTGAATAGATATTTGCAGGAGATAAGGGGAAGGAAAAGGGGAGAAATATTGGAATAGCTAGAGCAAAGATTTTTGCGACGATATGCACTGTTGTTCACAAGTATTGAAACGTCCATTATGTTCCTACAGAAAATAGTACATAATGTGTACTATTTTTACATACTATATCATATCATTACTATAATATAATAATTTGAATTATACATTCCTTCATCAATGTTATATATCCCTAGAAATATTTGTACTCGTTACACTTCGACATTCCAGACTGAATATTTTTATTCACGATCTCGATAATTTTCTAACGACTGTTTAGGTTTGCTTCAGATTCGGCGTAAGTGTCCTGATACTTATGAACGTGAGTGTACGCCGGAAGAAGTGGTGATAAGGGTAAGGGAGAGTGGGGACCTGGCGCAAGAATTAGAAAAGAAAGATAAGAAAATACAGGACCGGGGGAAAGAAACTAGGCTAAGGTGGGGAAGATTGAACAAGTGATACAAAGAAATAAGGACGAAAGAATTGCTGAACTGTTTGAAGGAAAAAAGGAAGCAAGGGTGAATAATAGGGATAGTTAGAGATATATGTATACTAGAAAATGAGACGAGGGAGCAGTGGTATTGGCTGGAAGAAGAACAGAAGAAATGTACATACGTATACATCGTTCAAAATGAGAGTAACCTCGCCCGTTCTGCGTAGAGACAGAGAGCGTAGCAGAGGTAAGACGGAGAAAAACGTAGGCGGTTAAGTGGGGGTTTGGACGTTCTAATGGTTCTAACCCTGCCTTAGGCACGTCCGATGAGCGAAGCGAGGTTACTCTCGTTTTGAACAGAGTATAGAATGTAGGGTATGTGGATGGAAACGAGAAACATGGGATCGTGTGATGAAAAGATGCAAGGACGAGATAACAGAAGGAAGGACGGAGAGAGTAAGAGCAATTTTAAGCGAAGGAGGACAAGGGGAGGAATGGGTGGTCTGGCTGGACGATATAAGAGAAGGGGTGGGGGAAGGAGGGGAGAGAGAGAAAACGAAGGGTGAGAATAGGGGAAGTTGAATAAGGGGAAACGGAGGACAATGTTAAGACTAGGAAGATATTTAAGTAGAAATAGGTTAGAGTTGATATATGTATGTATAAATATGCTACATATAGAGTGGGTGATCAAATTATTAGAGCCACCTGTGAGAAATTAACGGTTTTACATTATAACTATTAATTTTCAGATGGAAACGTAGTTATACTGATTTCTTATTATTTTTTTTCATATGGACGTTATTTTGTATCGGTACTGCAAATCGTCACTTAAGAACCAGGTGTTACAGATTTGTTGGTTTATAGATCTCGAGCATTTTAATTTTTGTTGCAGTGTTTTTACTACTTATAACGCATAATAAATTGCTTGAAATCTATCGAAAAAAGAATCGAGGCTGTGATTGCAGCAAAAGGTAGGGCTACCAAACACCGACTTTATTGTCACTTCTCAACTGTATTTTTTATAACTACATCAGCTAAGTTCAACTGTTTTATGTATCTTTAGTGAACGTTAATTGAAAATTATCCAGTGTGAAAACCTTGATACTGTGATTTCATTTCTACGCAAAAACAACAAACATATGTTTCCTATTGTGGCTCTAATAATTTGATCACCCACTGTACGTACATTGAAATGTGTAAGCCAACAGCCTATTCCGTATCCCGAAAGGACCAGAAATAAATAAACTAACTAAATTTGATCAAAACATCTAACTTTGTTATTAAAGAAACTCTCGCGTAAAGAACAATTCTGTAAAGGTATTGTTAGCAATGCAAACGCGCCTTGTCGCGGCAACGTGATTGTAAACGCACCACGAAGTAATCCCACCATCGCGTGAGGCCCTATGGTGCGGCCACTGCCTGCGTCTTCTTTCTTTTTTTTTCTTCTCCTACTTCCTTTTCGTGAACTCCACGCGAGTAACCACGTGCTGTCTCAAGATTTATTTATTTTTGCGTTGTGTTCATTCTGCGTTATAGAATATTGCGTTATATTCTTGTTTTGACGTAAAACAAACCGAATAACCAACAGGTGTAAATATTTTTAGCAAGTCTGATCAACTAATAACACTTGTGCAAATATCGATCTTTGGTTTCCGAGCTGTTTGAAAAATTAATTGATCAGCAACGAGGATCCTCAAGCGAAGAGTACGGAAAGAAATGGGTTAACACATTCGGTGACGTCAATCCACGTCCTTTACAATTCTCTTTCTGGTTGCCGCTGACATAAATTCACGTCGTTTCAAATTTTCTTTCCGGTTACCATTTACGTGAATTCTTGCCGTTTCGTATGCTTCTTCAGTTGCCGCTGAGTTATCACATTTAACGGCATCTAACACAAATTTCCTCATTTTTACCCTTGTCCTAATGACAACTCTGCGGCCACCAGCTACAAGATTCCTTTATCCTAGCCGACAACCAGTCAGAGAAACTGGAAAAAATTGGCGGTAGCGAATGTGTCAACTTGAAACGCAAGTCCTCCTAACGTACACGCGGTTATTAGAAAAAGAAAGGAGAGACGTGCGTGTTACGTGTGCAAGGGATGCGCTTATTATTAGTTTCATTTAGAACATCGATCACGGCCCGCGCCTACGTTGGTCGAACCCTTTCATACACTCTATTGACTGACCCTATACGTCTTCCGTGGGTGTCGTCTCGGTTCGTCCATTGTAAGTACACGAGGTTATTTATTAGTCACGATCATTAAGTATACCGCGATGATCGTTTCTATTAAATTGAATCGTACCGTTTCAGAAATGACGCGTGACTCGTGATAAAATGAAACGTTCAATTTAGGTTGAACGTCAAAAAGACAGATACTGTGCGTTATTACGTGGCAAATGACAGTTCTGTTTTCTTTAACAGGAGTAACTGCGCGTGAAAAAAACCGCGTCTCGTTTCATTTGGTCTGTGATGATTTTTATCATCGTTTCGGTCTTGCTGGAGTCTAGTCGAATTTAGGATTAAATTCTGTCGTCGATTAAACCAGACTTTCTGCTGGCCTGTTAGAACGTCTGACGAAGTTCTGTTCGTTTAGATAAGAATTTGCTTTTCACGAAATTTCGTTGTTACGTTGAAGAGAGATATTGATTTTAGGAAGTGTGCGTTTTGCCTGAGATGCGGCTCGTTTCTTACCATTAGAAGCTCCGAAGAGATAATTGATCAAATTGTGCAAGCCGTTCATTATAAAATCCTCGAAGAAAAAGTGACAAAACATTTCGCACAAATCATCATTCCTCGAACTTTGAAATTAAAGAATATTGTGCTATACTGTTTGCAGAAAAATTGCAACACCTTAAAATTATTCCACGAACATTGAAATTAAAAGGTATTGTGCTACACTGTTTGCAAAGAGATTGCAACATCTTGAAAATGAAATCGCACAAATCTGAAATTTGCATATATTATTTGGGCTATTGAAAGGGAAATATGATTAAAATTTTGTTAAAAATGGTCATTTTTCCCTCAGAGTAGCTCGAAAAATATACGTGATTTCCAAATTTATGCAATTTTTTTGGCTAGCAGTGTAGTTGAGAATTTTGATACCAGGCAACCCTCGGAGAAGGGGAAACCGTAGGGCGTGAAATACGAAAAGACTAGACTCACCACATGGCTTGTACCGATACAGGCTTGAAGATGTGCTGCGAACCACAAACACTGACGCTGAAACCTCTGCAACAGAAAAGGGAAAAAGAGTGAGAACGTGAGCCTCCTAGAGGCATCGAAGGTCACACCGTTCACCTTATACAGGGTGGCTAACCGATCGTATCGACGAGCTATTTTATTGCCAACCAAAATGGACCGATTTCCCGGTTCTACGGAGCTCGGTGCTATTTCCGAGCACGCTTAGCTTGCTACATTTTCACATGGTTACTGCTCCGATACCCAGAGACGCCGCCTGAACCCTTCAGGGTCGCTCTACTTTCGGTGACAGATGTCGGGAACTGTTTCTAAATGTTAAAAATAAGAAATTTTCCTTCAGTAAAAAATCAAAAATTTTCTTACAGGTAAAAATAGGCAAATGTTCCTTTAATGCCCAGACACCGATCTTTAGAAGGAAACATGCGTTATTCTATAAAGTTTGCAAATTTATTGTACTTCGTAGGCTAGAGTCATTCTCGCAAAAGCAAAGTACGCATTTGCATTGGTTTATGAAGAAAATATTCGTCGAGTGAATATTGCGAGAATGAAATTATTGGACACTACGTTTATTAGATATAACCGCACACAGTCTTCGCTTGAATTCCTAAATTTGATGCAAATCAGTTCGCCAAATTGTGCATGGTCAGAAACTGGATTAGCGTAATCATATTTCGAGGTGAATGCACAAGATTTAACCCTTTATACTCTAGAGGCACTGTAGCGACTACTTCTAACGTTTATTTTCCTGAGCTACTTTATACGTAAGAAAAATTGTACAATTATATTAATCATCGAAGAAGAAAAAATTTCTTTGTAAATATTAGGTCTACGCAAAAGTTTCCATGGCTCGTAAATCGATGGCATTAAAAGGCACTGTATGCTTCTTTCTTATTTAAATTTTCACAGTTGGTATTTATACTGAATATAGTAGGGTAATTTCGGGAGAGACGGACCAGGCAAGTATTTCCTACATTATCCGCCAGATATGGAAGAAAAAACACCGAGAGCCACGCTCGATCGTTTTCCGTAAAACAAATGTAAAACAAAAGAATACTGACGCGTTCCACATTTGGCGGATAATGTAGGAAATAATTGGCTGGTCCGTCTCTCCCGGAATTACCCTGTCAATATTATATTATTAGTATTCTCATGACAAATAATTATAAAAAAATAATTCAAAGAAATATGACGGGAACTTTTGCATAAATCTAATAATAGTTTCAGGTCGACGATATATTTATTTCAAAATTACATAGAACGCAAAGAGTTAAATCGAAAAAAAGCACGTAAGAAAAGTAATCCACCGATGTAGAAAAATTATATTATAATAATTACAGATTTGAGAGATACTTCACACAAAGGTATTCACAAAGATTTATCCCGACGATGAAACTAAATTAAACACTTGTACACGCTGAATACGTGCTAACACAAACAAAGAGTCTAACATTTTAGTGTGAAAGGGTTTCTAATGTTAGCCGGTAAGTCCCTGCGTAAGTATCCTAATGTGGCGCACAATTTGCAAAAAAAAATATGAAAGATTAAGAAAGAGTCAAATATAATTCCGAGGTCACATATCGTAGTCTGGGGGAAGCATAACGTAATCTGGCACATAAGGGAACAGATCTTCGCCGTGCCTAACGTTCGTTCCATATTAAAAGTGTATCCAATTAAATATCCTAAGTCTGCGTATTTATTCAAATATAGGACTTGACGCAAAAGTTATGTGAATTATGTAAATCGAAGCTCGTCGAAGAATGCATCTCGGATGAAATCGCCAACCGATTCTCGCTGTTAATCGCATAAAAAGGACTAAATCACATTTCACACATTGCGATCTAATAAATAAACGTAACATCCCGTAACGTTGGTATTTTTTACAATCTTCTTCGCGCAATCGCGAATTCTTCTCGAAACACCTATTTCCTTGGAATTATCGTTCGCGCACAATTGCACTTGCATCTATCGAGACAGGTAAAGGTACTGTTAGGAAGAGGAAGAGGGAGAAATGATGCAAAAAGATACCTGTCACTGACTAAAGTTGACAACGTACACTTTGTTTCCTTATTTTCCCCCCGTTCCATTTGACGTCTTTAACAGCTACTTCCCATTCTATCGCGATCACTCACAAAGGCTCTTGATTTTCAGGCGGTAATCGGCGTCACGCGGTCGAGCAAACTCTCAGCTTGAAATTACAACGGTAACGCAATTCCCCCGGTTGCATCGCGTTACGACACGCGCTGCACATCCAGCATAACCGTTAATTATGCATTATGTAAAGCCCTGAGAGACCGGTGAAAAATCGACGGCCACGCGAACTCCGTGTCGCGTCACTTTATCCTGACCGCGCAAGTCCCACCGTCGTTTCCGGGAAACCCATTCCGATTCCGCGATCAGCTTTCCCCGAACAAACGGTACTTCGAGTCATTACGGCCACGCACGTCGTTAAGGACACTGCACCGAGATACTTCTTATTTTCGACGTTGCGTTATTAATGTGTATATCGTTGATCTATAACACCACGTAGAAAGTCGAATGTTTTTCAATGTTAAGAACTGCCAGACGTTCCATTATAGACTAATGTTACGCGTTATTCCACGAATTTGCCGGTCTTTGCGAGTATTAACCCTTTGCACTCGGAGGTGATCTTGCTGCAGAAAAGGTTGCAAATCGGATCTTTGTAATTTTTTCCGAACTAACGTAGAAATGAAGTGTACTATTTTATTTAAATATTCGACGTATTCTCTATTTCACCGCGGTGAACAAATTTATGGAGGCCCGTAGATCTGTTCTCTGTCTTCGTTAATTATTTTCCAAGTGACATCCATTTATCTACATTTTACAAGTCTTATTTTGCTTATACTATCGGCAGAAACAAGAAACAATTAGTGAACGTTCGTTAACTTTTAAGTTGTTACACAACATAAAGATTCTTCTATTGTAATTCTATTCCTTTTATTGAGCCTAATTCACGCAACGTTAAGACCGCATAAGCTAATTCGTTATTGCTTCGAATACTGTACCTCGCTATACAGATGCATGAGTTTCACAATAAATTAACATGTAGCTAAAGTGGCCAAACGTACTGGAGCCTTTTAAAGGCTCTGCAGTGATTTCAATTTTGATAGCGACAACGACATTCCTAAGGATTCAAAAAACGCTTGGTTCAATTTTTTCTGGCCAATAAGAAAGCCGCCAGCCTTGGGACAAGTCGGCAAGGACATTCACACGCCGCGGCTTGTAACTCTGAATATTGTAAACATTTCGAGTCTTTGTTAACGAGTTTAAACAGCCGAAAGGTGAATAAAGATATATACAAAGCATCCATATTGCAACTTTTTTTTATCGCCTAGAAAATAAATCGTGAAATCAGCTGAAAAGTAAAAGGGGTCTTCCTACTGCGATGGGCTGAAAAAATCAATTTTTTTTTTTTTTTTTTTTTTTATTTTCTTATAGTTTAACATCTCGAAAATATGTCCACGAAGTTTTGAAGCTTAATTCTGAAAATTGGCAGACATATGCCTTCAAAGGACGCGGTTTTATGTAGTCTTAAACTGTAGTTAAAACTTGAAACGTGTTCTTCTCGAAACAGCATTTTTTACACTGGCTGATATGATTACCAAAAAACCAGAATTCCGATCCACTCCAAATTTGTCAGGTATATTCAGCAGATGTTGCTTTATCGCCTGAACTAGAACTGCGCGAATATTTTCGAAATTCAGTCTTTGCGGTCAAAAAACCATCATTTCTTTGCTAAAATCGCAAGCAATTTCTTTGAAACCTCGCTATTTCTTTATTATTCTAGTTCAGACGATAGCCACGCGTCTATAGATTAAGAATATACTTGCATTTTGGACAAGTGCAACGTCTGATATCACGTCAGCCATCGCGGAGGATATTTTTCAAGGCGCTCTCTTCACAGCGGTCCTACTTCACAACAAATGAATATTTTCACTTGTAAAAAATATTTCTGTGTTCTTAAAAGATGACAGAATAAGCACACAAATTTGCAAAAGGATACGTCTAGCACTTGCTGTGTTTTAAATTACCGAAAAACCAAGTCTTTCTCAGCCGTCACAGTAGGAAGATCCCTTAAGCTCGAATGAATAGAAAAAACGTCCACTCGAAAAAGCCACAGTTCTTACGATTGTCGATTATAATCGCGAACCTCTCATGCGGTAAGCGGATACGTTGGAGCAGACAGTTGACGCGAAGGTATATACCTTTCAGAATTAACTGTGCTCCTCGGGCTGGTGGTTTAGAATCTAGCTGTTTACGATACGGACGTGCCAGCGGTTGTAATTTTAAAATTGCTAAGTTGCAAGTACGGTTTAGCTGGTTTGAAAATGACATCTTGTGGAGAGTAACGATGTAGACAGAGTTTGCAAAACAAACGTAACTTCTTCTTGTTCCATTTTGCTACTCTTGGAAGATGCACTTTAAACTTGATACCTTGAATTTCATTTTTTCATTTCGAAAAACTTCGAGGTTGGAATGAAATTATACGAAGTATTATCAATTGCGATAAAATTTTGTAGATAGAAATTGAAACACATTTATGTCTCGTTCTACATGGTTTATAATGCACTTAATAATGCAGATCATGTTTCATCGCAGATTATGCAAAATATGTCTGACTTTACACTTATATCAATTAAGATAGCAGCAACAGGTGTTCGTAATCGTGCAATTTAAAGAACACACACATTTTCCGAACGTTAAATCATTTCCCATTGCACTTAAACTTCTTTTTCTTGGAAATAGAATAGAATATTTTAATTATAAATTGCATACATAATGGAAAACATATTTTTCAAGTTCAATTTAGGTGCATTTTTATTTTCTATACGTGCATGCTTTGTGCACTCTTTTCTATCACAGAATTTTTCCGCATTAACGTAAAAGAGAAAGTTATAACTTTTTAATATAATTCGTAGGATAAAATTCATACAAAATTGCCAAATTTTCTCTTAGAAAACTATTTTCGAATAAAATCTTTACATTGGAAAGCAACAAAAGCTTCATAACGAATCTGTGTATGTATATTAGGGAAGATTTTGAATCTTTCTGTGTGAATAAAATAATTAAACAAGGACTGCTCCATTAAACAAAGGACGTATGGTCACCGAAAACGAATTTTCTATTCGAAATCGATAGGGTCAAACCATCATTCCAATCGTAAATTTCGTCCAATTATTCTGAATGACCTAACTTCAAAAATTTCAACTGTCTGATTGAAAATCTGTTACAAAGCTCCTATGAACCCTGAAACAATGATACACTTAGTTTTCATGTAATTAATTTCACGATAATTTGAAGTTAGCAAAATATGAATGTCGCAAATACAAATTTCGTATTTACTACTGTTACGTCCCAGACACCGCAATTCTTCATTTCAAATTTCACGGAGTCGTAAGTTCAGCTTACGCTTGGTCGCGACGGTATCGTGAGACGCTGGTTAATGTGAAATTAATCACTATTACCCTAATTGAAATGGGACTCTCGGCGGAGTCTGTATTGTACGCTTGACCTGACTCTCGGGCGAATCTTCGTGAATATTTTACGAATACTTCTGTGATACTTTGTGAATGCTTGACTATCGGGCGTGGCTTTGAATCGTGTGTTGTTGAAGTAATACTTTTCATTTCGAGGCTGTGTTTGAATTTATATCAGGTTGGTAAGAAATTAATGCCGATTTTCCAAACTTCATCTCTAAATCCACAGATCTCGACTTAGAATAAACTTTTTTAATCGAAATAAGATCCATCGCGATCTACACATTTTTGTCAACAAGAAATAAGTTTTTTAACCCCAGTAGCGTAAAATTCCGGTGTTCTAGAATTGATGAATTCTTTGAACGCGTTTTCAGCAGCAGCTTGGTTGGTGAAGATCTTCTCTTACAAACAGTGGTCGAGGTGTCTCAAAAAGTGATAGATCCAGGGAATATACTGGATGAGGAAGAGATTCATGTCCAGTTCGTTGTGCGATGTGAGGTTGAGCGTTGTCGTGTAAAAGAATTGGGCCCTTGCAATTGGCCAATGTCGAATTTAATCGTTGCAATTTTTTATGCATATGCGGTCATTCACGGTATTTTGTCCAAGTGCATCGTTAATATTACGAGTCGTTCCCGCAACTTTACGACCTAGTTCATACTCGTCTAAGGAAAATAATCAAATTTGCTTCCTGTCCATCTTGAAGTCAATAGTCTGAAGTGAACACAAATTAACAGTGAAAACAAAAGCGTACCTACCAGCATGTAGAGCAATATAAATAGAATAAAGTAATTGTAATCTCAAAATTAAGCGTCAAAGTTTGAAAACTCGAAAACCGACGTTAATTTCTTACTAACCTAATACAAGCGTAATTTGATTTCTATTGGCTACTCGCCTATTGGTGTAAGTCTTTGTGATAGGTGTGCCCTGATGAGGTTCCTTCTAGGGGACCGAATTGTCGACAACGAATTCGGTATCTTTTATTTCGCAGAAGTTTCTTCCGCCTTTGTTAAGTAAAACTATACCGAGTAATCTTGCTCGGTCATGGCTGTGAATCTTCAAGGAGGGTTTATGGCAGGCCGATGGGCGTTCGGCAACTCGGTCTGGCGGCCAAATGTGACTAACGATTTTGATGACGATAAGGCTGCGGTTATACTGGATGCGTGTATTCGGGCGAATTAACGTTCTGACGAGCTCAATACGTCGAAACAATCAAATACGTATACAGATTCTTGCGAGTGTATGCATTGCAGTCTTCAGATGTTCCATTCGTCAGAATACTCGTCCACTATAACCACAGCCTAATCCGCTAGACCGAGGTTTAGTTGCGAGACAACGAGGTCGCAACAATTACAGTAGAAGTACGGTGACCACATTATTTTTTTTTCTTTTGGAGAAAATAAAGGACAAACCAGAAATTATTTCATGTTTAAAAAACAATTTAATTTTGATACTTTTCACAAGAATGAAATGTTTTTAATATAAATCAGGTGTGTGTTTTAAAAGTTCATAGAACTGTATACAATTTATGTAAAAGTTGCATTTGATGTAAATGCATGCTTTCAATGTTTCGATTTTTAATTGTGCTTTTTCACTGGTCTACATATGTTCACTAATGAAAATACTCGTTCAGTGGGGAAATTATATTCAGGGAGATATAAGCAGCAGTTTCATATTTCTACGGGCTGTGTATTGTGTGCCAATGTTCAATTTACTATTTCAATTCACAAAATAAGGGACAAAATGAAAAAATTTTAGAAAAAAAATAAATCTCAAGGAGAGAGCAGTGAAATAAAGAACTGTCCTTTTAAATAAAGGACGCATGGTCACCGTAGGTATAAGACGAAGGAAACGAATTTTCTATTCGAAAGAGGGTCGTCGAACCATCGTTCCAATCGTAAATCTGGTTTAGATCTTCAATCTGGCCTTCTAAAGATGATTCGTAAATACCTGCGACAGTAATATTAAACGCATTTTCCCTCAACTGATACACCATAAATTTATCACAAATGAAAACCCCATTGAGAATCTTGAAGAAATTTACAATAAAAATGTAACAAATATATGCATTAAAATTTATTAAATTTGTTTCAATGTAGTAGAAATATATATATAAAACTGACTTAACTAAATATTGCACGAATACGTATTCGATCGTTGTTTTATCGATGTGAATCATATCTGTAACTTTTTCAACGGAAGAAAATGCTACATGCTCGAATGCATAACGCCAGCAACCATTATCGTACTTTATAATTAACACTATTCAATCGATACTGCCTGTAACTAAAGGAACAAATAGAAACAGAGTATAAAAATAGAATAGGGATAGCGGTAAATTACAGCTATAATGAAAGCTGCAACGAAGAAAATAACACTGTCTCGGTCGATAACAAGTCTATGTATCTACCCTTTCCTTGTGCATTTTTTTTTAAATAATCTCATTTTACTAACAAGTAAAAATTTGTCATTCTTCGGCCGATCTTTTCTTCGTATCAAAGTTACTAGGAGATAATGAAAAAAATTCATCGAATCACGAACGATTAACGGAAAAAAAAAATAGATCATTGTGGTAGTCAGTATTTCAAGACAGAAGAAATACGACAATAGAAGTAAAAGACAATGCAAAACTCGTCTGCAGCATAGGAATGTGAGCTGACCAGTACTTGTACCTAACTCGTGCTCTTTTCATTCTTGATCCTTTTCTGGTCAATGGTCACCTCTTTATCGCTAATTTACCATGAATTACCCGCGTGATTCACTATCTCAAACCGTTTAGATGCGTTCTTGTGTAGGCGAACCCACTGTAGCATACTTCGGTCAAAGAAACGCCGGAATAAACGAGAAGAAATTTGTCATTGTTAGTAGCCTTTATTTCACCGCGAACTAACACGACGAAGACTAAATTCTACACTCGAAATATTCCGATCATGTGTATTTCTATTTACCTTTTTATCGTATCCTGCGTAATGGAATAATTATTCGCTGCCACACACCTCGTGGAGAAGTTTATACAAGTAAATAACTTATTTGCTAACACGATCGATGGATAAATGTGAAGTTCAAAGTAAACAAAGTTCAGTATGCGACAAAGTCCAAGTAACCGACTAGTCCCATCAAGTACAAATATTCAGAGTCTGTTCTTAACCTTTTAACAATAATAGTAATAATTCTTCTTAACTGAATACGTTTTGTATTAGGTCGGTGCAAATATGAAACGTTGCTTTTTACAAATGAAACTTCCAGATACATTGCATTTCTCCAAAAACTAATGTATATAGCAGGGGTGGCCAGCTACACTACCTTTGGAAGCCACATTTCAGGAAGGAATATTTGAAAGAGCCACTTATTTATCGTTGATAACAAAACAAACAATGAGAAACTGAAAAGAATGAAATGAAATAATTACTCTTGGACATCGAGCAGTTCTAGTTTACCATATTTCATGCATACATTTTATTTGCATAAGAGCCGCACCACCCGCCTGCGAGAGCCGCACGCGGCTCGCGAACCGCGCTATGGCCACCCCTGGTATATGAGATTCTCTGAATTTTCCTCAAATTTCAAACGTACAGAATATTGCGTCAAAGCGATATATCGAAATTCGAACACCTGGCGAAGTTATAGCGATGGATAGAGAGGCGGATCGTGTCAGATAGGAAGGCTTCACGGATCGGATTTGAAAGGGAGAGCAAAATCGAACAAAGCTTTGAAGGACTACGTCCACGAAAATTATTTCCCACAAGTTGCTCGAAGTGCGATTCGTCCGGTTTGCGAGGACCTCAGTTTGGGCGAGTTTTTAAAATGACGTGAAGGTGGATTTGTGTAACATAACGAGTGCTTGAATTCTGTAACTATGTTCTGCGTGAAAAATACATATAAAGCTGCTAGCACATTCAGTCACGGCTACAATAAAATTTGATTAACGATGCAAATGATGCATCTGAATATTGGACCAAATGTTTACAAGTTGTGTTAAATAACGAACGAGACCATAACACACGACACACAGTATATACGAAGTGCTATCAAAAAGAAACCGGACTGGTTTGATAAAAGATTTATTAATCAACCAACCTAAATTTGGCTTCCGTTCCCGTCGATTTGAAAAAATAATTTGAAACATGATTTCGATTATTCGATCGGATTTTATCAACCCAGTCCGGTTTCTTTTTGATAGCACCTCGTATGTTTAACTCTTTACACTCCAAAATTTCTTTAATACAATAACTCCGCGTTACTTTAAGTGTTTTATCTGAAGTATACTTGAAAGGACAGTTTGTTGATAGGAAGCAGTGTGAACAATTGCTTCATTACACGTATATAACCCTTTTCTCTGACAATTAAACTTTTTCGTTGCAAAAAAGGATCATATATTTACATGTAATGTTGCTTAATTAAATAAAAAAATATTGCAAAATGCAACACATATTTTAACCAGCAATTTAAAAATGTCAAGTGTGACTCGACGCACAAGTACCTGCGAGTAGAACTGACGTCGAGTCACACCCTACAAAGGAGTACAAAGGGTTAACCCTTTAGTTTGCCTTTATTTCGACATTTCAGCGTAACATCGATTACAAAATATTCGCTCTCAGTACAACATTAAGACACAAAATAATGGTCCATCATCGTTTCTAATTTACAATTCACCATCGTACGATATCAGAAGGCAAAAATTCCAAGTCTGGCTCGACACAAAACCGCAAAGGGTCGATAATATTCCGAGTCGCTTCTATCCAACGAGAAAGTAACAACAAAACACAATCTCGAGCGCGGTTCCTCGAAGCAACACCGAAGCGGCAACTGTTTCAGGTAAAGTCAATAAGAGAGCCGCGTTGGCGTTGCAAAAGCCCATGGGTCCTCGCACAAGTCGGTTAAAAAAAATGAAACTCCGGCACGAGCCTCAAAGATGGCTTCGCAACTGGTAGAGCACGACCTTCCAGCATGACCTTGGTGCTCACCTGTCAAGCACCTTACTCTAACACGGCTTACGGTAACGCGCTCCATTTCCCTACGGCCGTACGTAGGTATATACGTACGTACGTACGGGTCTCGGGTAAAAGAGAGCGGTGCTGACCTTCGCGTTCACCTTTCCGCGAGCGGCAGCCGGTGTGGTGCGTTCGTTTCTCGATCCGCGGGCTCGATGTACCGTTTCGAGCCGCGTTTTATTCCTCTAATTGCCGAGAGTTCGCGTACGACCGCGTGCCGCGCTAATGACTCACCGGCAAGCCGAAAGGGAACCGGACACACGCGTTCGAGCGGGCGCGTATACAACACACCACGCGGGGAGAGACCCGACCGGTTAGAAAGTGCTCCGATACCATATTGGCAGATTTTAGCGAGATCGAAAATCTCGGTTACGCATGGTGAGGCAGGCTTAATTACGGGTTAGACCGCCGACGGGGTCCAGGGCCGATTTGTCCGCGTGCGGCTACGTCCGTTTTTATTCCACGCGGAATAGAGGAGTATCGAGCGGAGGAGAAAGTGCGGAACTATCTGCCTAGATGGTGGAAAAATCTGATAACCTGTAAAATCCGGCGCGCTTTCCCTGTGGTTCGAAGAAACCGGAAATAAATAAATCGGGGATTAATGGTGAGGCTGAGGAGCATTCGACGAGGAAGTGATATTAGGTCGTGTTTGCATACAACTTCTCTTTCGTTTGCTTTTTTTTTTTGTAGATAGAAAGAACAGTACGGTGGAACAACCGTATAACACGGGATACGTTCCGCGTTGTACGAATCCGTGTTACACGAGTCACATAAACGCCGGTGATTATGAAAGTGGCCTAAGTCGTATATCTTTCGTTTAGGGATATTTAGAATTTTCCTTTGGGGTGTATTTTAACATATTTCTTCGTTATGTAATAAAATACTTTGCAAAATACTTGCTCTTATAATATCACTCTTTTCTATGAAAAGATCGAGACATTATAATTCAAGTTTTAAAGATTAATAAAAAATCTAAATAGTATAGAGTATAGTAAGATTATGTATGCATTTGGAAATGCATATTTATGAAAGGCGTAAGGATTAATCATAAATATTCAAGCTAAGCAAAATATTTTTTAGTTCGCTTTAAAACAACCAAATATTAAAAGTAAAAGAAGCAGTTACCGACACAAGTCACTGGCACTTTATTCATATTTATTCTATAATTTTAATTCTTCCAAGATTTCCGCCAAAAGGACGATGGTCCTGTATTTCATTATTGCAGCGGTAAACCTTGTCTAACCTAACCGTTGGTTCCTTACAGTATCCTAACCATAAAACAATTACCATATAATATAACGTACCATCAGTTACGAGAACTTTGCTACTTTGTGAAAATGGAAACTTATGTACCACGTTATACGAACACTGTCGCATTTTTGCGTCGTGTTAATCGAATCTGCGTGTAGTATCGCGCGGGTGGCCAAGAAAAGGGCATCTATTGTGCGATTGTAGCGTTGGCCAAGGCGTGTTTAGGCTAAGAGTTAGGTTCGAGCTACGAGAGATCTGTTTAGTTTTAAGAAACTGCGAGTGTAGTGTGTGCGTGTGAAAGCGCAGGGCGAAATGCGCATTTTTTCCTTGGGAAAGTCAGTTCCAGAGAAACCGTTCGAGGGGAAACTGACCTGCGAGGTGCGGTCAGAGTGTATTCCAAGTGCTTGTATATACCGATATGCGGCGTCCCGATTCTTGTATCTGAGCCCACCGCCGCAGATGTGCGGTGCGTGTTCTTTATTAGTTTATGATAACGTATTGCAACAAATTTGGAAGTGAACAGTATTGTTGAGCTGAAAACAATAAAACAGATGTAGGATGTCTTTGGTCTGGAGATAATTACTTTGCTTATTTGGAATGTTACAAATATATCCTAAAAAGACCCATGCCAATTTAAGGACATATTCTAATAAAAAACACCCTGGGCTGTGGTGCAGGAGTTTCTTCTCAGACCTTGGTAGCGAACGCGTTAAATAAATTTTATTTCTATTAAATATAGGGATACGAGTTTATGGTAAAGCCATTTTAAGGTTACGTTCTGTAGTGTTTCGTGAACGCATATACGAGTCTATCGTTCTCAAAGGGTTCACGAACACGCAGATAACAGCGAGTATAAGAATGATTCTAAGTGAAGGAGAAATTGGAAAATAGTGAACGTACCCGTCGCCGTCAAGAGTAATGGCAGTGTCGGCCAGAACTCGAAGTACAAGACCAACGGTCGCCCTGGCGTGACAATCGATACCGAGAAGGCAACTCTCTTCGGCATCCTGCCTTCCCGTGCAGGATACGACGACCAGGTATCTCGTCCTTCCTGGATGCACCGACTCCAATTTCACCGCCTGAAATCAGAACGGACAGTTTTTTCGTTACGAACAGATAATTAGATTTCTACTCAACAGTCATGCACCGAATGATTGTGCACGCTCTCGGGTAATTTTCGCTGATTATTTAGTGCCTCGCTTATAATTAAATTACACATTCATTATCGTTTTCGATTGTTTGTTTCACAAGTGTAATGTGAAAACTGAGCTGAAATATTTGATTTACGAGAGTCGTTCGAGAAGTAAAGAGACAAATGGCTGTTTGTTTTAACGTGGTTTATTCGATTTCAACAAAATTCCCTGTTACAATTATACACTTGTGCAGGAACCTAGGGAAAAATATTGAGGGACCCAACGGGAATCGAACCCGGGACCTTCGGCTTAGCAAGCCGAGGCTTTGCGCGCTACGCCAACCACTCCCTCTCTATTCTCCCTTGTCGGTTTCCTATTTGGGTATAGAGGCCCCGATACTACACTTGTTTTCCATGTATAAATGTTCTATTGGCATTTTTATACCAGAGCAAAGAATTCTTTATCTCGAAGTACGAGACAGTTTTGATACTGTCAAACTTGAATGCACGAAAGGGGCGTTAAGTAAATCGTTCAACTTAATTTTTCCTAATTCTTTGTATGTACACTGAAATTTTTTTATAATTCATAATAAAATATTTAAATTTTACAATAAAAATTTAAATACAATTTTTGTATGTATACTGAAATTGCTGTCAAACAGCTGTTTTAAATTGATTATACCAACTTATGATTTAGGAAGTATCGTGCTTTTTACTTAGGTACTTTTTGAACTACAGTTCTTTGTCTCTTTACTTATCAAGTACCCCCCGTATATCTAATTGATCATTTACAAAGACTAAAATTGACTATTTCTTATCTGTTACATTGATTTGTTATCAAATTAATTGCCTGTTCAAATATTAATCATAAATTTATATCATTTGCACGCTTACAGATAAAAACTGGGTGAACACCATATAACTTATTTATATTACAATATTTTCTACGATATCTATGTATTTATACAATCATTTATTGTAGTTCCTAATATAAACTTAGGAACCCTGTCTAATTTATACTTTGCATTAATTAATACATAATTCATATATATTTATAAATTCATACAATTAGGTATTTATAGATTTATAAATACTATGGAATTGTAAAGATTCATTTCTGGAGGATACTTTACGATCAGATGTAGTAAATGTTAAACACTCGAACAGATTTGTGTTAAGCAACTAGTGATTAGAAGAGTGAACTATTGGAAAAAGCCAGAAAAGCAAAGAACGTCGAACTATAGTTAAACAATACTAAACGCAAATAAAACATTCTTTCTTAAATTTCAATAATTATTTGTCATAAATATTATTGTATACTAATACGATAATCTTTGTGAATAAATGTGCTTTTCTTTTGTGTTGTTAGGGAGCGTTCGTGATTAAAATCTCGAGGTACAGATCTTCATAAAAAAACAAAAATTGCAAGATTAAATTAACGTGAAATTTCGCATACTTTTAAAACAGCACGAAAACAGAAAAAAAAATTCGGTATACGAGTGTTCTCAATAAAGTAAAATTATCCAAATAGTATTTTTTTATAGGTACATTTGTTCAAATTATAAATATATTAGATAAAAATCGAGCTTCTTCCTGACAAAAAAAAATGTTAATTTCAAAATTTCGGAGATTCCCAGAAATGATTACATTTCTCGATATTCAATTGCAAGTATAAACAGTTCTTCTAAACGTTCTATGTCACCATTTAAAATTACCATCTTCCAGTGTGCGTTTAGAATAAGAGCAAAGATAGCGCAAAAGTATAGAATAAACTACGAAGCAGTACGCAAATAATCCTGAAAAATGTTTCTCTTAAAATGCTTAAAACTCTCGCTAAACAGCCACAATCTGAATTTATTTAAAGCGACCGGTATATTCGTTATCGATAATATTCGTAACAACCGATCAACGTTATGTAAACGAACATACTTAAATCGTTCAACAACATACATTTACCTTATCTAGATTTTAGAAAGCATTCTTTCTAAATGGTAATTTCACTGAAAAACGTTACAAACAAAATTTGCAACGGTGTTCCGCGGTATTTAAAACGTTTCAATTTCCTAGCGACTTTTATAAAATCATTTTTACCAAAAGTAAAATATAAAACGATAGTGAAAGTAGCCGGAGTTGAACTTCCTCCGTATCAAACCGACCTACAAACGTACGAAAGACATCATCGTATCCGCTGAACCATAGTTCCACCGTAACAACACTAGTACCGTTTGAAATTATCCACGGCGGGATAAAATGCAATATTTAGGCTCAATGAAGGGTAAAAAGGAAACAGAGAGAAAGTGGGCAATAAAGACGTCGCGAGATTCTGATCGGATCTCGTACACTTCACCAGGAGATCTCTATCGCGAAGTCGTTTCGAGACGCGAAACAGAAGTTGCCTCGAGGTTAATGACACCGCGGGGAAGAGCAGTTGCACAACTGTAACGTTCCTGCTGTTTCTA